>NW_017306692.1:375348-417348 GCF_000935625.1 Nanorana parkeri | reverse complement strand
CTGGCGTATAGATCCCTTTAACCCAAACGAAAAGAAAAAAAGGTAAATCACAGAGACATCAGTTGGGGAATGACAACCTTTATTATTTACAAGAAATATATTTCTTACAGACACACATCCAACAGTAGGTTGATGTTTGACTGTATTGAAACAACAAATGAAGATGCCACAATCTTGTGCAAAACTGACCGTGATCATAGTTGTGCTCATTAGCTCTATTCTGTTAGATAACTAGAATTCTAAACATACTGAACAAAAACTTACCTTTGCTACAGAAAACATATAAGTACTCTCTTCCAAATATATGTACATTTACTTTTCAATGATAAAAATATTAGGTTTCACTGAAAAATAAACCTTAAAATGGGATTAAAAGTGAAAACATACTTAACCAGGTGTGGCGGTCTATGGATCCAACAGAGTCTAATTCACTTTTGCGTAAGTCCATACCCGACAGAGCCACTGGCTCTTTGAAAGACTCTCAGCATTAATGCATAGTTTTGATGGTAACATGGGAGCTGTTGAGCTGCAGATGCAGACTTTTTTTCTGGTCCCTGTGTAGGGTGTTTACTGAAACTAAATAACCAATCTAATATGTTTGAGTAATGTGCTGAGGGGTGTTGAAGTGTTATATGAAAGTTCAGCAGACACTCCCACAGTGCCAGTTTTTCTAACTGTATTAATATTTCCAGATGCCTATGTTTTACAGTCTGACAAGCAACATATTATTACTCAGAACAAAATCATGATTTGATAGAGACTAAACATTATATACATTGGATGTATATATGTTTTAGGACAATTAATGTGACCAATTAGCCTTCTGTACATTATAGCATAGGCATGCTTGGTATCTAATTGATAGATTCTTTTTTCTAGATTTGGGTAGGCATTTGTTTTGACTCTAATTTTATCGTATGAGGATTTATAGAATGTAAAAATATTTTGAGAGCTGTAGTATGAAAGTATGTTGTATGAAAAGGGCACTTTCATACAGAACCAGCCTTAAATGTTTATTCCCTTAAATGGCTTTACGACACCCAATTATGACTAGAATACAGCCTGCTAGGGGTTTTAAGATATGGCAGTTTTATAATGGCTATTAGCGGGCCCAGATTAAGATATATCCTGCAAATGGGTTTTACAGCCTCCAATTAGCCATTTATGACTGGGCTCATTGTCATTATATGAAACGTGTTAGCTCTCTGCATTGTTTTACTCCAAGAATTAAATCTGATGGTTTTGTTGCAGAATTTTTTTGCAAATTTTGGAGAAATAGGGGTGGTATGACTCCCCATTCTCTTTACACAGCTCACTGGACCTTATTATTGCCACAGCATTTGCTAGGTGTAAATTGTTATCTAAAATCTTTGCCTTTCATTTTTCCTTAGTAAATCTTTTGGTTTGTATTTTTGGATGATGGTGTCATTGCAATTATTCTAAAATATAATTGAATTAAAAGTAAATACCACAGCCAGTTGGTCTACAGAGAAACACCAGTTTAGAGGAGCAGATCACTGTCCTCCAAACTGTGGCTGCTACTGTAGAGGCAGTGAAAAGAAACTTACTTTTTTTGGGCTTTGCACTTCAGTCTACTTGAAGGGCCCACTTTTGCTGAGGAAAACAAAATCAATCCTCTCTGGGTGATATGTGTAGTTAACCCCTAGGGAGTATCTCACCAAAAATGAAATATTTATTGCAAGGGATGTCTAAAATTATACTTGTATCTTAGTAATTTTGAGAAGATCAGTCAGCCAATCACAGGAGCAGGAAGTGACATTTCTGGGGGAGTTCTGCACACCAATTGTGTACAGAACACCTCCAAGTTGCCATCTTGTATTGAATATTTTTGGGCAGATTTAGAACATTACAGTGGCTATAGTGTTTAATGGAAAGGTAAATTGTATTAACTATACATATTATAGATAATGGCTTGGGCAAGAATGTTATATGCTATATTTTTATTTAGGATTTTTTTAAGTGGAGTTACCCTTTAACAATTGCAATGTCTGTATGCTTTGATAAGCTCTTTGAATGTTCCATGAATCGGATCCAAGCATATTCGGCTCATCGCTACTGCTCACTGACTGATGGGAATCCTGTAATTTGACCTCGGGCCAATCATATGTTTGGGGTCATGCTTTTTTCAGCTTATACTGGCTTAAAACAGCACCATATTCATAGACTAATAAAAAAATATGTTCCTACACCGGCAATGTCTGCCCAGAAAAAGAAGATCTCTAAGTAGTGGACCTTAGAAAAAAAATGGTAGGCCACCTTCAATTATCTGATCTGCTGGGGTTTAGGCCAGGTCAACACAACCAATTAGCAAAAATAAAGATAAACATAGACTTCTATTGTGTATGTGAAAGTAAAAAACCTCTCCATGGGACACAATATTGTCCAACCAATACTTTTGCAGTTACAGAGCAGAGAAAAAACTCTTCTGAAAACTAATCTTTATTTCTTCAGCGAGGTTGGATATTTGTATTCCAGATCTGGCAATATCTTTTTCAGTAACAGTATTGGTAAATTCATTTGATCTACCTTGTTACAGTAGCTCATAACCAGAAACTTTCTCTGTTGAGTAGAGGGTACTCTACACACACAGCATACTTGCACATTATAGCAAACTTACCGACTAGAGTGCCCTCTTCCAGCATATTGCCAGATCCAGACTCACAGTTGCTGTTTGGTTCTCCACCAAAATCTTCTTCACCATTTTTACCAGGTCCCCTCCTCTTCGGCCATTAGCAGTCCCTATAGATATAACTTCTCCACATGTACACAGGATATACATTGACCGCAGCACTTGACTCCATTCTCTGTAATGAGGTGCACTGCACAGCCAATGCTCCAAGCAGTGTACACAGAAAATAAAACAAAAAAATTAATAAAACAATGAAACAAGCTAAAAGAAAGAAAAATAAGTATTTTAAATGAACGAATTTGTATCTCTCTCCAGCTAAAAAAAACTCTGCCTTTTACTAGTTTTTATCATTTTTAATTGAGTTCCACTTTGATTGTGTTAATTTAAAATCCTCCTTAAACGACCGTGATGGTTATAGTAAACAATATACTGTAGGCTGTTGCAGAACTGGGAAAGCCATGAGGTCATTGGACTTAAAAATAGCAAGGACACTTTATACTCCATCTAGTAAAACGTCTCAAATAACAACTTTAGAATTATTATGTTACAAACTAAGATCTAATTCCAAAAAATGTTTATGAAGTCATTGTTTTCAGTCTTCATATCCCAGTTTTTCAGAATTAAACTAGAAGCCAAACATTTGTGCATACTTCCCAATTGTGCCTGATTTGCTCCTCCATTGTGGAATCAAATTCTGCAGCCATTTCAGTGATAAAAAGGAAAGTTCCACTGTGAGGCTCAAAAAGTTTCTCAAGTTTTCCACAAATAGCTAAGTTGTCTTTAGAAAGATTCTAAAGAATCTAACCAAGACATTTTTCCAAAGAAACTTTTCTTTTTTAAATTTGTCTTGCACATGTTGTTTATTGTCAGATATTTGTAACAATCATAGTTCGCATTAACTCCATTTCTTCATATTGTGAATATGTACACTAGATGTTTCCAGCATTTTAAGTTTCATGATGAGATTTTTCCAATCCCTTGTTCTAACAATTCCAAAATGACAATAGGTACAGTACAAACAATTTATAACAAAAACAGGATGCCAGATTGTTTGCTTTAGAATAGACCATCCAGTGTCCCTCACAGAGCTCTCAGCTTTATATTTTGTGTTTGTAAAATCTGCCAGAAAAAATGTTTATTCAAGTCATCTTCTGGAAAATAAAACCTGAATCTACACTCTAGATAGAACCCTTACCAACAATGATGTATCATACTGTGAGATCTATGTTTGTCCAGTTGCAAGGGTAACAAATGACAGTGTGAAGCTAATACATGTCTTCCTAAGACTTTTTAGATGGGTTATCTGTGCACATGGGCATTGCTGTTTCTTCTATTACATGGCCATGGTTTGAAGTGACCTTTGTTGTGCACTAGTGTTGGACCTGAGGCATTTCTTTCCATGTGACTTAAGAGTGCTGCCTGAGTTACCGAACAGAGCATTGATACTGAGCACAACTCTATAGCCTTGACTTCTGTCTTCTATAGTTCAAATTTGTCACGGACTCTTAAGAATTTGAGATAATCTTGCATGTTTTCTATTTAACATCTAAACTCATATGTTATAGACGTTTTATTCCAGCAGACTGTAATTATTTTTTAGCATATACATTTGGTTTTACCAACTGTAAATATAAGGTCGAAAACAGATTTTTGTTACAGTATAACGTAGTCTTCTACCAAATGTTGCTAAGTTGTTGTTTTTTATGTAGGTCTCAACAGATTTACAGATTTTCATAGGCTTAAAGTGCATCTAAACCATAAAACAAAATGTAATATATTGCCCTTCCAGTTTTTGGGGTTAGCGGCTGCATTTGTTTTCTTTCAGGCTTTTTTTTCTATTATTTTTATCTGTTGATCCTGACAGTAACTAATTTTCTGCCCTAGGCTGACAACGCCTACACATCATAAAATGCATATGCAGGAACAGCATTGCTGAACTAGGACAAGAAGTGTAACACATTGCCCTCTTCTCATCTCTATAACGTGGGGGGGGTGTTATAGTCCTTAGATAGAACTGATAACTGGGGGGACTTTTCACCCCAAAAAATGGGCTGAAAATCTCGGCTTATACTCGAGTATATACGGTAAGTGATAAGAGTGCAGCCCAGGCAAAGAACATAGGAATTTATCAGCTCACAAGATTTCTGGCAGTTATTTTTTGTGCTTATCAAACAGATATGACAAAGAATTGTCAACTGTATATTTAACAGACCAAAGGAAGCAAAAGAGAGAATTTTATTGTTAAGTTTGACATGCACTTTAAGTAGAATTAAACTTGAAAGTGCACTGCTAACCACTAGGACAACAGAAAGCTAACCCTCCGTATAGCTTCAAATCATGACTTACAGAGGATGAGGAATCTTTTCTTATCCCCATGTGAGAGTGCTGGGTGCTTGAGCAGTCAATTGACAAGCACAATCACTATCACGTTGGAGGGAAGTGGGGCACATTATCCCCCATAGCCAGAAGTACCAGGTATTTCACTTTTTCTGATAGAAGGATGCGAACGTAAGGTTATTACAGGTGAAACTCGAAAAATTAGAATATCGTGCAAAAGTTCATTTATTACACTAATGCAACTTAAAATGTGAAACTAATATATGAGATAGACTCATTACATGCAAAGCAAGATAGTTCAAGCCGTGATTTGTCATAATTGTGATGATTATGGCTTACAGCTCATGAAAACCCAGATCCACAATCTCAGAAAATTTTTGGCAGTGTGGGCAGGTGACAGGTCCTGCTGGAAAATGAAGTCAGCATCCCCATAGAGCTCGTCTGCGGAAGAAAGCATGAAGTGCTCCAAAATCTCCTGGTAGACGGCTAAGTTGCATTAGTGAAATAAATGAACTTTTGCACGATATTCTAATTTTTCAAGTTTCACCTGTATATCTTGCTTGAGGTACCATCAATAAAGTGATCCTGTTTCTTTAACATGCATGGGAAAAGTACACATTCACTTTAAAGTGAAACACCACCTTTGTTTAGATGAAAACCATCCTCTTCAGGTAGTTAATTGTGAGGCTTTTGGTAAACTTTATCATAATCAAATTCTTTACAGCTTCAGTTCTTTAGATACTGAAACAGACTTCTCTGCTAAAAAAAAGGCCACCTGTTACAACCATGTGGTAAAACTGGTCATACAGCAGTATTTTTTTTCTTGTTCAGCCCCGTGGTATAAATGAGAGAAAATGCTCAATTCCCCCCAACCAGACTGAACAGTGTGGATGGAGGCAGTGAAGAAACTACACATTCTGTCACCTGGGGCAAAGGCAAGGCTCAGAGTTTCTCTCTAGATGGAGGAATCTCCCCTGCCGGGCTATAGTATACTGACAGTGGTGGGTGTTCCACTGTCAGAATAGCTGAACAGGGACTGCAGCTGACTGGTTGTGGACAGTGTTTCCCCAAGTCAATTGAAAAATTTGAACACTGATCAAACTTTGACTGGGTCAGTAGGACTTAGCTGAACATTGAGCAGTGTATGGCAAGCTAAAAGAAGAACTCTGAGCACAAATGCTATTAACCCTTGCAGTGGTGCTACTCCCGCACTGCAAGGGTTAACTGCTCGTTTTTGCCTAGGGTAGAAAAAAAAAGGTTATACTCCCTTGATCCTCAGAGTCGACCCTGGAGTGTCTCCCCCCTCTGCTGCAGAGGTCTAAGGTGTACATGATGTGAGGATGAAGAGGAAAAAACCATCGCTGCAGCGAAAAAGAAAACAGGCTGGAGGGAGCACTGCCGGCTCTGAGGATCGGGCAAGTATAACTTTTTTTAAATAAAATGTGTGCCCGGAATTCTTTAGGTTTGAATGTTACAATATAAGAAAAACTGGTGGGAAATGCAGTTAGCAAATCACAGTAACAGGACATGATTTAAAGGAGTTTTATGTACACTAACAGCATACAGACACGTGTAGCCCCGGTTGTAAAGAAGCTACATTTTGATTTTCTGGCACAGAAATGTTAAATTACATTATATATGAAACTAGATTGTTCATCACTCTGTGCTACCAACTGAGTCTGAAGCTAATATTGACTTATCAATATGTTTTACATTGCTGGTTAAAGAAAATAAAGAAATTGTACATTTACACAAACTTAGAAAACAAACTAATTAAATTTAGATATTTAAGGCCATGATGTCTGCACTTAACGGTAACAATTATTCTCTACTACCTCAGTTTGACTTTATTTTTAGAGGAATTCCATTCTTAGTGCTTCCCCACATGTTTTTAATTGTCTTCTGATTATTTTTCTTGTGAATCATGTGCCATGCAGCATGACCATGTTAACAATTTGTTCCATTCCTTGTGTCTGTTCACATAGTATTTTGACTACTCTAAATGTCTCCAATATACATTTTAACTGGTTTACTTTCCCATTAGGTATCCTGAAAGTAATCTGTCTGAAGCTCATTAAAATCTGCACAAATCCTTTACAGTTCGCATTTAGCCTTGGTCTCTACAATCTTTTTCTTATTCTTAAGTGAGTATTTTTGAGCAATCTAAGTCCCATGGGCATTGTACTGTTTTACAACAGTTTCATATGGTCATAGACAGCCACCGGTTTACTTATTTCTCATGAAAAACACCAAGTTTATATTTTGTCTAAAAAGTAAGAACATTTTCTTTACTGACATTGTATACTCCCTTTCAAATTTAGTTACAACTGAGTATATATTTAAATAAAGAAGGGAGGAGGACCTGATTTTTCTCTGCTGTTGAACACCGACTGTCTCATATTTTCTCACAGGAAAGCCTGCTGATGCCATGCTCACCTGTGCAAGCCCCCTGGAAGCCTGGGAGTAAAGTACATTTTTTTTAAACGATTTCTTCAAAAAGTTCTTTGCATTTTGTAAGCAATTTGTTTAACCGTAAAGTGAGCCTTTAAAACCTAACCCCTCACCCCCAACTGCATCCCTAACACTTAGCCTACATTGTAAAGAGTGTTTTACATAATACAATAATATTACAATAAGGTTTTACATAATAAGATTGGTGGATATACATGCATACCCAGCACAAAATATGTGAGTGTGACGATTAGGGCACAGGAGCACCAGGAATCGTAAACTCTGGTCTTGCGGAGTAGTATATTGTGACTGAATTAGGAATGTGCAGGGATACATGTCCCTGAAAATGTAGGGACAGTGTGACCGCAGTCGCAGGATCTAAGGAGCTGCCTGGTCTTCACCAGAGCCACTGATGGTGTGGATATTGAGATGCGGGGCAGCTCTCAGGTTGCGGTTTTCTGACACACCCGTGCAGGCACAGTGCCACTGGGTACTCAGGGACCACAGCACACTGGACAAGACACAGGGTGCATACAGGATACATGATACAGAAAATAGGCACTAGAGGGAAGACGCAGGGAACATGTGTGACACAGGGAGCAGGTAACAGAAAGGAACACACAACAGGTGTACCCACAGGGACAAGAACTGATACCAGAACTTCCAGTCAGAGGGAGATTTCCTCTGACTGGCAGTGCCACGAGGGAACATGGTAATGACTTGCCACCCAGCTTCCTGATTGGTCGGAAAGTAGGCTCCATTGTTTGGCTGGCTCCATGCTGATTGGCTGGGAAGCCGGCTTCCCGGCCAATCAGCATTGAGCCGGACAAACAGCATTGAGCTGGCATCCAAGCCTATCAAGAAACCGGGCAGCTGGTAGTGACACTCTGCCCAGCTTGCTGATTGTCCGGGAAGCCGGCTCGATGCTACCGGAAGTACCGGTATTGGTGAGTACTGAAAGATAAATATTGGTACTCATACTCAATGCCGAAAAGGTATCAGTGCATCCCTAGTAAATAGGTATATAAACATCAAAGAGTCAACACACAGAGGCTAATTCCCCTTTCTTAAGAAAGGTTTACACATGGAGACATTACATTACATGTGCATTTTTATGACATTGTGCCATTAACGTGAAAAATGTTTTTGATTGTTGAAAACTTGTCTTGATGCTAGAATTAGAAATGTGGCATTACAAAATAATCCATAATGGGATGTTGGGTGAAGCTGTGTGGTGGACATGGCTTGGAGGTCACTCAAAGTGGACAATTTAGTAACTTTTTCTTTTGTAACTTTGGTCTGCATTAATCAGTTCTTCACATAAGAACAAAGGAGTTACCAGCACTGAGTACTCATATGCAAAAGTACTCTAGTTTATCTTTTTCCATGTTCGAAAGTTCGAGTTAGAACCGAACACGGGGGTGTTCGGCTCATCACTATTTATTGGTAGTGTATCACATTAGTCAGGTAAGCTTGTGTTTCGGGGCAGCACAGGATCCCCTTCTCAAGGAAACATGAACTCTACTGGTGCTGAAGAAGTGCTGGAGAAGTGCTGGTGACTTCTTTTTTTCTTCTGTGGATCTGCACAGCACCATCAGTAGTGGTTGCAGCGCTGTATGGAGTACAGCTAGTATCTACATCTTTCTTTGTTTTTTCACGTCACAATATACAGCAACAGTATAATTTTAAAGAATTACTTTGTTTTATCATTAAAAAGAAGACATTGAGATCTATTTAAGTGATGTGCCCAGGTTGGGATGATACCAGGTGGGCATTTATGCTTTGAGAATTGAAAGTAATTGGACAGTGATGCACAAACACGCACATGTGCCAGTAGCACCATATTTCAGATCAGTCAAGTCACAGAAGGCCATGATCTTCCTCTTATCCCACACTCTGTCAAAAACTCTCCTCTAATTTAGAACTGCCAAAGGCTGCCTCAGCTAATAGAGTGTTGAAATGCCTGTTGTTCGTGGATAAAGGGGCCAGATTCTATAATATGTACCAGCAAGGGCAAAGCTACAGCCTGACTGCCTGACTGAATGACACGTGTCACTAAGATCATAAAATAGGAGGTCATTATTCATGGTGATGTAAAAGTGCTCCCTGCCCCACTTTGTTTGCTTATGGTTTTTCCCTTCTCATCTGCAATCTGTAGATTAACATAACCTTGCATCATGGCCAGTGCAGAGGGAACAAAAATCTATGTTTCCTGATACACAGTTAGCAGCTGACACTGTGTGCAGCTCCTAGTTCTCAGACCTAGCTGTGATGGAACAGGAGCAATTAGAGTGTTTTCATATCATTTGATCTCTATGTCAGCTATGACATAGTGATCACATGCAGGCTGAAAGTTCCTTCACAAGAAATATACCTTCAGCCTGCAGATGCCACTGCAGCCTGAAGATGGCAGTTTGACTGTTTAATACTGTAATTGTAAGATACAACTACAGTATTAGATATAATAATGAATGAGAAAAAAAATGATACAGTATCATTTATTTATTAGATTTATTTTACATTTCTGTCCATTTGTCAGCCTATCATAAAAATAAAAGCAGATCATTTATTAAAACATTACGATGAATAAAAACCCTATACATCTTTAAAAAAAATATAAGTAGAAATAAACCCTACATACCTGATACTCCAGAATGCTGGGTTGATGTGACAAGTTCTGAAACTTCTTGGTAGTGTTCAAAATAGCCTGGTCCTTCCCACTTCCCACACCAACTTTCTGAAACATCACTATTATTTGCTATTTAGCCAATATAATTGTGTGTGAGGCTGGAGGGGGCATGCACTCCCTGACACTATCAAGAGTTGTTGGAGGTTTGCCAGTCAGAACAGGTTGGCACACTTTATAACTGCCAGCAGTTTTTTAATGGCTTTGTAGTGGCTTTAGATAACTGTTTTATCTAGCAGGAAAGGTTATTACATATTGCCTATATCCATAATGATGATTTTTCACTACTTCAACACTTTTTTGGGTTACTATGCTGTCACACATATTCACTTGTTCTTTCCATATTGCATTCAGTTCTGTTCAGGGAAAGTTGTGAAGGCAGCCTACATTTCTGCAGCTGGTCCTCGTTTAGAACAGTGGCAATGAACTTGAGATACCAGAAGGCAATATTGAGGTATGCAAAATGAAACCATTGAAATCTTGTATTATCGAGGACTACATGGTTTCTCTGAGACACATAGAGAAATTTGATGTTTAGAGGTCTTCATCGTTGTTATTCAAATTAAACTCTTGAGATGTGTGCTATTGTGCTGTATGTCTTAGGACATAATACTGATATTATTTACTCCTTCATTTTACAATTCTGAAAACAAAATGTTTCCCCACACCTGCTCAACCAGCAAGGTGTTCCCATTTTTACAGAAAGATCCACTGCCGAATGAGAGTATCTCAGAATATGGATCGGGAGTTTTTGGCATTGCTATTTGGGCACTTGTATTCTTGGCACAGGATGGGATATCAATACTTTAGGTGCATCACATTCCTTTCTTTGACAAGGGTTGAGTTAGGCTTTAGTTATTGATAAACTGAAGGTCTAGGAGTTACGTGGTGAGGTTTATGGGTTAGTTTATGGTTAGGGGCGGGATAGCATTAAAGTAGATGTAAACCCAAACTGAATGACATTTAGTCGGCTAAAGCACTATGTATCATCAAAAAATAGGTAATCGATTGTGTGTCATTTCTGTCTTGCCTTTTCATTACTATTATAGTTTATAGGATACCTATGTCCTTTGAATCTCTTTCCCAGTTTAAGCCCTGGCTCAGAGGGAATAGGCAGGAACCACTAAGAGGTATATAGAAAGAAGATATTTGCTTGCAAGCAGAATTGCCTATCAGGGCTATTCACTAAAGGGTAAAGAATTTGGAGAAGGCATGAAAAGTGTACAATCTAGAACAACATAGCTCAACTGGAAAGTGAGCTGAACCGGAGAATTGTTCCAAATCGGCTATGTTGTCCTGGATTGTTCACTTCTCCTGCCTTCTCCAAACTCTTCACCCTTTAGTGAATTTACCTGTAAGAATCTAACTAAGATTCTGGGTGAAGAACAACCCATCCTTATACATGATTGATCTAGAAAGGCTATTTATTGCCCACATTATTTAAAAGACAACTGTAGTCACAGGTAGTTGGCCCTCCGTGCCACCAGGAGAATGTAGGCTGTAAAGAAGGCCAAGACACAGTATATAGAGCCAGAGCACACCATAATATATACTGGTCTTTGCTACAGGTAGCTCCAAGGCTGCGGCACTCATTTACTCTTGAAGTGGCAACAGCTGACAACAGGCAGAAATGAAGTGTGGTCCAAAATCAGCAAGCAACTTTGTGATCAAGCAGGCAAGAGGTCAGGAGCATAACAAGGATCCTTGAAAAACAGGCAGAGGTCCTAAATGGGTATGATAACATGAGGAAGTGTCCAGCAGAACTTCTCGCTAGGAACCAGCAGAGAGAGTGTGAGAATGTCTAAGAACGTGGATTTGAAAAGACTTTTGGAAGTGTTGGAAGTGGAAGAGTCCAACCTGGATTTTAATCAGTTCATATTAGGGTGGCATGAAAGGCTAACACATGTTGGGAGCTCCAGAGGTCTGCCTTCATCAGGGCTTAAATACGATTGTCAATCTGATTGGACTTAAAATGGAAATTGCTAAAAATTTTAATTAAACTGAAAATTTTCAGAAGCAGTAGGCAAAAGCATCAGCTGGTTGCACAGCTAAGCCTCAGTTCCTCACTTTCTGTCTATTTGATGTTTTGACTTTCTGTCTATTTAATGTTTTGACAAAGACTGAAATAAGATACTAACCTCTGAGTACAGTAGGAAATGTTAAGAACTTCTGCCAGTATTGCACTGGTGTCTGTGCCACCAGAAGGAAATCTCTCCTCACTTCATATCCAAGCAACTCTTGAATTACTCTAAACTTGAACAAAAATGACCATGACACATTCCAAAAATGCTTGTTCTGCCTCCAGCAGTTGTATGCCAAGTCAAAAAAATTTTTCTTGGCTCTGTATAGAGTGGGGAGGTGTTAGAAGAACCCCGGCCTGGTTTTATCACTATCCGGGGCTCCATTAGAGATATTTACTCTTGCTTCCTGCCCTGATGAAAGTGAGGGAAATCTTCAGCAGTAATGCCAACAGAAATAAAAAATGCTTTTTTCTAGTAGAGCAGGGGAATGCTAGAACCCCTCTCAGCTTTTTTATTTATGTGTCCCTGTTGTAGATTTCCCCTCCCTTGTTGGTAAAACTGTTGTCCCAGTACAGAAAACAAGGGCAAATCTCTTTAATGGAGCCCTGGGTAGCAGTAAAATGTAGACAGGGGGTTCTAATCCTTTCCCACTCTTTCTACAATAAAGGAGAAGTTGTTGTCTAAATGTACACTTTATATAATTGCATTTGTGTTTGCTTTATATGTATGTTTTGTTCATTGGTATGTTGCCACCCTGTGGTTACTGTGTTTGCTGCACTGAATGATTTCGACTTTTCATCTACCCGCTTTTTATGTAATTTTGACCTAGTAATTCAAAGCACTTCAAAAAGGACTCCCGTTGATTCATAAAAGGAAAAATAAATTGTCCATGAATTGTAAAAGTATAAAGCCTCTTTTACTGCAATTAATACCTTCAATTTAGCTCTGCCCCCCACAGAAGGTCCACTCCTTCAGCAGATGGCACTCCTCTTTTGAGTTAAATGATGGCCAGCACGATCCAACTCACTTCCTGTGATCCCAGGCTTTCATGGACAAAGCCCCCCTGGGGGAACATCATTACACCTGCCTGGGCTAACATGGCTGTTGCCGTGAATGGCATCATTACGTAAGGGTTGCCCACAGCCGCTGCCAGAAGAGGAGAGGATGGATCCATGATGTCACCGGTCTGACCAGAAGATTGGCTCCACTCTATCAAAAACTAGAAAAAAGTTTTGGTAATTAAAAACAAGGTGGCTCCCTACATTGTTTCCTACATTTCTTTTATAGGCACATTTTTTAAAATGTGAGTATATTAATTTAATTGTAATGCTAGACACACACCAGAATTTATCAGGTGTAGCCAGTTCCATGTATTTATAGACCTGCCTACACCCGAACTCAATAATTCAAAGGTGTATTTACATACTTTTGGACATACAGTGTATATACAGTACTATATACTGTAAACTGTACACACACAAACATATATATATATATATACACAGTAAATTGGGTCATCAGTGGCTTGCATGAAGAGGATACATGGGGTAAATATATAATTAAATATATGGGATTTCAAAATTCTGATTTTGAATTCAGGCATATTGCAACCAGATGGTTGTGATGTACTGTAGCTCTGTTTGCAAGTTTTGCATTTTTATCTTTTCTAGCAGTTCATTTTTACATTTAGATGAAATGTTTTAGCAAACAAAAGAATCCATGAGAATATTAGATTGTCTGTTTGTGTGGTCAGATTCAAAGGAGAAAGATTTTCCACTGGAACTATTGTGTTCGAATTAACATGGCATGGAGTTTGAAAAAAACAAAACACTACAACACTAAAGCAAACCATCAAGATGTATAAGCAGGAAAAAGCCTAACCCAATATAATAAAACCAAGGCGCTCCAGCTCTCATGCCACATTTTACCACATCTAAAAAACACAGTGGTCTGGTCAGCAGCTGTAACTAAGGTGAAGCTGGCCCAGTTTCATGTAACAGGGAGTCAATCGTTTCTTTCCTTAAAGGGAAACAATGATGGTTTTGGATCAAATGCATTTAGTTGTTTTCTGTTTTGTGTGCATGTTGCATGTATATGTTACGGTATCTTTAGGATAATGTAATTAATCTCCCATAAGAAGTTCTTTGCATGGCCTGTTGTCACAGCAAATACAGAAAAATACCAGCTTATCTGCCAGAAATCTAGTGAGCTCCTAACTTCCCATTCTAACATTCTCTGTTGCCTCACTTAAACCTTAAACAGTATCATCAGCCCCATCCGAGTTTTCTCGGTCTGGACTATAGAACACCTCTTCCTTATGTTATGGAGATGGGGGGAGTGTCCTGTAGGTCAGTGGGAGTGAACTTAGTAGGGCTTCCAGCACAGCTTCCAAGTTATGGAAGACACACTTTTAAGATCAAAGGCCTGATAATGCAATCACAGGGTGAAGATGCTGAGCACATTGTGAAGACTCAGGATAAAACCGATAGAATCTACGAATGCCAGACCATACTTAAAGGACTGGACTGACAGTTGTTCCTGTGTTGTATACCATTTAGGTAGTTTAAAGCAGAACTCTGGGGAGAACAATTATTAACCCTTGCAGTGGGGCTACCCCTGCACTGCAAGGGTTAAGTGCTTGTTTGTGACTAGGTTAAACAAAAAAAGTTATAGTTACCTGATTCTTGGAGCCGGCTGGCTCCTAGACCAGTCCCTGGAGCCTCTCTACCCCTCCGCTGCAGCTGTTCCTCGAGTCATCAAGTTCTATACAATGTATAGGGCACGAAGACGTTGAGGGACATTCCATCGCTGCAGGGGAGAGGAGACAGGCTGGAGTGAGCATCACAGGCGGCCGAATCTGGGGTTCGAGGGAGTATAATTTCTTTTTTTTTTAACTTAGACAGAAACGAGCACTTAACTCTGGTCCCACTGCAAGGGTTAATAAAATGTGTGCCTGGAGTTCTTCTTTAAGGAATGGTTAGCTGCAATATATAAAATGTTTACTTTTTTGGTTTAGAGACACTGGAATATACTGATTCCTATAGTTACAAGTGTTAACCACATGCAAATAATTAAAGGAGAATTATGGGGTGAGTGAATTACACTCATCCCCATAATTAGAGCTGACGCGTGACACTGAAGCTGTCACATGTCGGCTCTACAGATCGGTAGCTGAGAAATAACATATAACAATTCACGATCAGCTCCCTGCAGAGGGACTGCCAGTCACCGCTCTACACACGGATTCCCCCTCCCCTCTCTCTGTTTCACTGGAGCTAACTGGAGGAACGGACAGGAGAGGGGGCATGCACAGCTGGCTCTGCTTCTAGGGAGGCAGAGCCAGCTGTCAATCAGGCAGCTGGGTGGATCCCGACAATATTGTTGGGAACTGTCTCTGCTGAAGCATGGCTCTGTACTGTCAGCATATAGCGGGCAATAGCCTGCTATATGCTAAGTTTGGGATCACAGGTGGACATTAGTATATGTGACCCTAAAGTGAACTATGGCAAAAAAAAAGTTAGGCCATAGTTCTCTTTTAATTACAATTGTTTTGTGATGATGGTTCTATAAGACTTTTAGGTACAAGTTGTAATACTAAATATATTACAAACAATAAGTACACAAAAAAAGAGAGGAACAGGAACCCATACCTTTAGAATGATGAGTTGGCCTTTAAAAGACTCCAAAAGGGAGTTATCATATAGGGAGGAAAATGAAATGAATTTATGATTGTAAACGGTCATCACTTAATACTAAGCTTAACTGTTCTTGAACAACTTTATTATGCAGGCTATTGTTGGAGCAAAGGTGAAACGTAATGCAATTGCAATGTGAGTTGTACGTAACAGAGAAAGCATCTATCCCCAATTTTGCCCTCATTTTTTCATTCTTCTGTAAGAACTGGTGGGGGCTGAGTTCATAAGTGCAAACACACACAGTAGATATATCAAGCTGTGAGCAACAACAGCTAGAAGAGCGGTTTACATGACTTCTGAGATTTACACACATAATCAAAGAGCAAGAATTTATTGGCTATTGCGTGTATCTAGACTAGAAGCTCTTCTGTATTTCACAGACAACACATTCACAAACTGCAGTTGTGATTCTTCTCAGAAGAGTAAGTATGACTCATATGTAACTTATAAAGCAGAGTGTTGTAAGAAAAATTAAATTAAGTTCTGGGAACTGAAAGAGATTCACTTTCAATGATTCTGAGTTTGATCTGAAATATTATGCAATAGATTGTTAAACTCATCTCTCCAAAATAAATGTGTTTCAAGGAAACACATAAACATAATCATTCTAGGGCCCCTTTCACACGACCAGTCTGCTCAGATCAAGTTTTTCAGGTGGATCTGATCAGAAGCCCAAACTCTATGGGCAGCCAGATGTAGATGGACATTAGTCCATGTACATTCAATTACCCAACTCCATCTAGGTCCAGAAAAAAAAGGGAACAGTGAGTTCCTGTCTGGTATGGATCAGTGGAAATCTGCCCACAGACCTAACATGGGTCCATTTAGTTCAGTTCACAAAAGTGAATATAAATGCCACAATAGTGACATCTATTCCATACTGCTCTGATCAACAGGTGATCTGTGCATGGATCCCCTGTTGATGGGAACAAATGGCACCCATGAGAAAGGGTCCTAGTATTGCATTTAGAAAACAAACTTTAAAAAATCACCAAACTTGCTTGAAGCCTCTGTGTGCACCTAAAGACCATTTACCATTATCATTGTCAAGCATGTATATTGTTCATTTAAGATTATCATCCTGTATATTGTTTATGAAAAAAATTATGTTACTTACTATGCCCCCAATAGAGTCCCATGGCCCTCTAGTATTTGCACTGATGTGAAGAAGTGAACAGGATGAAGAGGGTGAAGCTGAGGGTTTGTTGACTCTCATCAATATAACTATGCAGAAACGCAGTCGACAACTTAATGAATGCCTAGAACAAACAGGATACATAAATGCCATCTACAACATAAAGACACTCATTGAAGACTTACGGACCAGCAACTATTGCCAGAAGCCGGTGGTGATAACCTGGCGGAATTGCTATTTCTGCCCTCAACTCAACACTGACATTTTTCATGTGTTGTTAGAAAAAATTATAAGTATGTACTATAAATTGTGAAGTTGTATAATATAATATAGCTACTTGTAATCTTGAATCCCCTATTATCAGCAGGTACTTGTCAGTAATTTAGGAAGCACACTCAGGGCTAATCTCAGGAGGGTCTGGGCCAGGAAGGCAACTTTTTGTTGCCCGTGTTGGGGGGAGTGCAATGTGGAGCTAATTTAGGTGACTCATTTAGCAGTCAAAAGAAGTCTACCATAAAATGGCAGCTGGGGCGATAAAGGAAAATGTCTAGAATCAGTCGATTGCTGTCTTTTTCCATTCTTACTTTCATTAACATGGCCACCTGGAGTTGTGGATTGCCATGGGAATCTGCTTTAGGGACCCAAGACTACCCCACCAGCAGCAACTGTGAGGACAGTCTGAAGTAAGTACTCTGAGGGTCCTGCTGGGGGATTGGTGAAAAGTCCCTTGTTAGGAGTATCGGAGGTCCTTTTAGTCTATTGAGTTTAACTGAGAAAAGAGATAAGAGAAAAAAAACGTTCTGCTTAGAAGTTGTGTGAAATATGTACTGCTGGTGGGTGAGATTTTATAAACTGCAGACAGCACTGCACATCTTAAAGAGCAACTTTACCCATATCTTTAAAATAACAATAAACACACCTTTAGAAATGTTTAGTAATGACAATCTACAAACACATACTTCTAGATAATTGCAAGCGTTTTATTCTTTACATACCTTATTTCTCTTTTCTTTCCCGGTCTTCTGACAGTGGCCATGTTTACTAAGGGCAGGGTACCTCCCTTTACTTCCTGGAACTCTGGCACATGTGACTAGGACATGTGAACATGCACATCATCTCAGGGGAGAAAAATGCCTTGAGATTACAGATGAGATTTCCCAGCAATGCTCTGCTGATGTAACCTTTGTGACGCGTTTCCGGGGTCACGCCCCCTTCAGATCTGATGAAGGGGGCGTGACCCCGGAAACGCGTCATCATACAGCACACAGTCTCCTGCTGACACATAGACACGGCTGTGCAGCTCTCATAGACTTCACCTTGGGTCCATGGACTTAACTTATATACTTTTTATACTTCTATCATGAATTTTGTGAGTATGTTTTATATGTTTCTTCAATTCTGATCTTATTAAATTTGTCTGCACCAGGAAAGGCGCCCCTTGTTTGTGTTTTTTCCCTAATATAGGAGATAGACTCATTACATGCAAAGCAAGATAGTTCAAGCCGTGATTTGTCATAATTGTGATGATTATGGCTTACAGCTCATGAAAACCCCAAGAACCCCAAATCCACAACCTCAAAAAAGTAGATTATTACATGCAATCAATAAAACAAGGATTGTACATAGAACAATATCGGACCTCTGAAAAGTACAAGCATGCATATGTACTCAGTACTTGGTTTGGGCCCCTTTTGCAGAACTTACTGCAATTACTTTTGCACGATATTCTAATTATTCGAGTTTCACCTGTATTTATAAAGCAGTGAATCTAACATTCAACAAACATTCACTGCATGTGTTTTAAATGACAGTGGTTAATTTATTACCAGTAGACATGTAAGTCCTCAAAAATTTGTTTTGTTTCATTTCAGATTGATTGGGATTTAGATTTTTTTCATTTTTTGGATTTCAGATCCCAAATTCAATTCGGTTTGTTGCTAGGATTTCGGATTCATCCGAGGTTTCGTTTTGGAACGATCTGAATTTACTTTTCGAAATGAAGTCACATGACCTTGCCTGTAATGCATCTAACCTGATTGGCCAGAAAACAGTCACATGTTCCATTTGGTGTTGTTTTTCAACAAAATTCAGACGGATACAACATTTTGTGCGGACATTCGGATTCATTCGCATTCGGACACTTTCAAATTCAGAAATCCACATGCATTCGAATGTATGAATGTAATGACATTTGTTCAAATATCCATTCGAAACTAAATGAAACTTACATGTCTAACTACCAGTGAATGTTTGGTGAAAGTCAAATTCAATGCTTTATAAACTTGCCCTAAAGTAAACTAAATTAATATTTTGAAATGTTATAGTCTGAGAACCCTGAGAGTTCATGTGACAAAGCAGTGTACTAAATACATGGCTTTTCTCTAAATCTGCCTCTGTTTCTTGTTTCTTTGATAGGTAGCTGAAGGAGAAAGACCTGTATAATGTACTTTTGTTCTACAAAATCTTGAACATTGAAAATTTGTTAAAAAAAAGGTTTTCTTTGTTTAATATATGCAACTGTTAACATAGCAGTCTATAAGGGAGGCAGGAAAGGGATTTACTGACCTGAAGCCTGGATGTTAAACTGAAACAAACAAGTCGTTAAACAGAAGACCTGGACTCACAAAATGGAGGATTATAGCTAGTACATCAGCACCATCTATGGACTGTAGATTACTGTCAATACATAACCTGTGTATTAAGCAAATTTTCTGTTGGTGTCATATGGCTACATCACATTACCAACTCGGGCCTCTGAAATAACACCTTTACCTAGAATACAGCTTTTGAAATAGGAAGCAGGACAGTGGGATCATGTGACTCTGTACACTGAGATGTTTGTTACCCCTAGCCACTGTACTTTGTATGCTGGGCTGTAGGTTTTTTTTTTACTCCTGACCCCTGTACGATATATACTCCTGGCCCTGAAATATATACATTATGTTGAGAATTACATACTTCTGACCCCTGCGCTTTATATGCAGTGTTGTACATTACATACTTCTAACCCCTGCATTATATCAAATATGTTGTACATTACATACTCCTGACCCCTACACTCAATATACTCTTTTGTACTTTATATACTCATGTATTATTTCAACAGTTGCAGGTTGTTAAGTAGCTCCATTTATTTTGACAAAGTTCTCTATTAAGGAAGGCTTAGACAAAGAGGTACATTTAATAATGGACAGCAGATATCTTCTCTCTGTTATACTCCAAAGTGATATGCACACCACTGCCTGCAGCACCCATGGTGTCCTCTCTACTTAAGGCAGCAGAAAGAGCCCAGTGGTTGGAGGAGAGTTAGTCATGTGACTTTGATAGGTCACATTGGTGGGCTCTCCTCCCTACTTTTTTTCCTTCTGCCTTTCACTTTTCATGCCCTTCAACAGCTTTTGGATCCCTGAAGCCAGTGGAGGGCAATGCACATTTGTACAGCATACCACTGTTTTTTATAAATGTTTTTTTTTAAGCAGTGGTATGGCTGCAGTACCCCCAAAGTGCTCTATAATCTGTATTCTGTGTGCTAAAAATCATGAGGAAAGAGTTTCATGTTTTAAAAATGATCCTTTGTGCTGAGGGTTATTCATGCCTTTGAAACTCTTGTTTGTGGCACAGTAATTGAAGCACATGTTGTGGATAAAAGGACTTTGGCAAAGGTGTGGAGTGTATACAGTGAGTATGCTCATGTTCTATTTGATTATGCCCCTCTAAGACCCTCCCTCTCCCAGCACAATGCCGCTATGCACGTCATCATTGCTGTCTTCAGGGTGCCAAGGGTGCCCCGGGTCTCTCACAAACCAAGACATGTCTCTGTTTTCTTTCCCACTCTATTGTAAAATAAAATAAAATTTTTGCTGAAGTAGGGCTTTAATACTGGGGTATAGACCAGTTCAAGTACAGAAACAGTTTAATGCTAGAACAAAATCTGCATCGGACTCATTTGGAGTGTAGCTTACCTCCCTTTCTACACAATCCGTTGTTGTTAAATCACTTAGGTAATTGATCAATAGTTGCTGCTCCCAGGATTTCTGGAATTTTGCTTGTACTGACGTGTGTACTTATGCTGTAGGAAACAAGGTCTCTCTGTACTCTTTTAGCAATTGGCATATTTGGATATTTCATCTCCTTAGATGCCTGTCATACTACATATCCTTGATGATATATTTTTTTTTTTTCAAGGATTCATAAGATACAGACAACAGATTTCTGCCTGCTGTAATAGAATGTTCTGTATCCATGCAAGTACATTGGAAAGAAGAACTCAATGTCAAAAACGAAAACTATGTCCTTCTTTGCTGTGTGAAATATTTAGGCTGCTATTGCTCCTTCATATAACGACCGCTAAAACCTTGAAGTTATGGCCAAATTCCAATTCTGCAAAGCTCCAGTTTTCTTTTGTTTATAGTGCCCAAGCTTGCCCAACCCTTCTGGCCTCCTGAACATTCCTATTGGCCAGTGAGGCAGGTCATGATAGTGATAGGCCAATAAAACTGAGTGTTTATTGGGGGGAAAGGGGTTAGCAGCAAGCTCCAACACTACCCAAAAGTGTTGGTGTTTTTGCACGTCAGAATACCCTGGGATTTGACTGTAGCAGCTAGGTATTGGAAACTGCTGAGATTATATTCAAGTACATCTAAGTAGGGATGGGCTTGATGACTTTTGGGGGGAACCCCATTCTTTTTTTTAAAAATGGGGTCCCTCCTAACATTCCTACCAGACCTAAAGGGTCTAGTATTGTTTGGAAAGGGGGACCGCACACTTTTTTTTTTTCTTCTTCTTTTTAAATGTAATTTTTTTCATTAGAAATGCAATTTTTGCTGCAGCAGGTTGTATACATCGTACAGATTTGCCACTTTACAAGCAGTTTAAGGGGACCCCCAGGCACAATATTTAAAGGTATTTTTCATTTTTATTGTTTCACTTTAAGTGAAGTTAAAATCACCGCTCCTTTAACCACTTGCTGACCGGAGTGTTTATACCCCCTTCCTGTCCAGGCCATTTTTCAGTATTCAGCACTGCAGTACTTTGACTGACATTTATTCCGTCATGCAACGCTCTACTGAAATAAATTTTAGATCATTTTTTGGGGACAGATAGAGCTTTCTTTTGGTGGTATTTAATCTCCACTACGAGTTGTTTTTTTTTACTATATAATGAAAAAAGTACCGAACATTTTGAAAAAAAACCTGTTCTCCCTACGTTATGTTATAAAACATTTATTATTACCCAATTTTTTGTTAAAATATAAAAGAAGGGGTCACGTCGGGTAAATGGACACCAAACATGTCAAGCTTTAAAATTGCGTGCTCCCGCTAAATCGCTAAAACCTACCATACCCTAAATTGACCATAGCCGACGCTTTAAAAGCTTTTACCGCTCATCAGTTTAGTGTTATCAGTGATCAATGGCCCTAGAATTATTGCTCTCACTCCGACATTCATGGCGATATGTAACATGTGTGGCGCAATGGATGTAATTGTCATTTTTGCACGTAGGCGGACTTGACGCATGTTTGCGTGTGCATGTGGGGGTGGGGGACATTAATTTATTTATTTATTTTGCTTTGATATGTGACTTTTATTTTTATTTTTTTTTTGTAACTTTAATTTTTTTTAAACTTTTTTTTTACTTAACTTTATTGCTATCACATAGGGAGCAAACAAGCTCCCTATGTGATAGCCAATTTGCAGTGACAGGTCCTCTTTATGGAGACATCAGGGCTCTTCAAGACCCCTAATGTCACCTAGGGACCCCCAGAGAAGCTGATGAAGCAGAGACTTGCTTCACCAGCTTCTCTCCGGTTTCTGTACCGGAGAGTGACAGAGGAATGCAGAAGTGATGTAATACACATCACTGCCTGCATTCAGAAGAGGCGAGGAGATCAAACGGAGCTCGTGTACTTAGCTCCGTTTGATCTCCGGCCGCAGAGCTGCTGTGCTGGTCCTGGGCTCACACCGGGAGCAGCGGAGCCCGGGATTGCTAGACTGATTTAAGATGACCGACAGGAAGCAAAGTAATGAACCTCTAACCAATAAGAACAGAGTGGTCTGCCAAAGAAACTTGACTTACTATGATAATTATTACACTTTACTATTATGTGGTTATGGCATTTTAAAAGCCAAGAATAAGCACTTTAACAATTATTCTAACTTCTCTTTCTGATGAACAGTTGTGGTGGTCTGCTGGACACCATTGTTCCTTTTCTCTTTTTTTTTTTTTAGTAAGGTCAAGTGCATGTGAAGTGATTGTTGCCATTAATTATGCCGGTTATAAATATTATTTATTAAAATGCTATATTACTCTGCTATCCCCTTTGTTATCAGTCTCAATATTATTTGACAACTGAACCATGCATGTACATATTTCCATTTGTAATTATAGAGAAAACATGTGCTATTATGTCAGTGGAAATAAACATTCTGAACAGCATTGGTGGCATGGCCACTTGCAGGCAGCTGTCTTATTATTTTATAGCAAGAAGCTCATTAGAACGTTCCTTCTAGCCTTCTAATTAAGGGAAGAGCAACTATTTTGCAACAATGGTAAACAAACGCAAAGAAAAAAAAAATTGGCTTATATTTTAATTGAAAAGCGCTGTGTGGGGAAAAAGCCCCTAAAGTGGATTGTGAAACAATTTAAGTGATAAAATATGTGGATCACTATATAACAATTCTGACTCAAGTCCTGAATGAAGAGACATACAATGCAGCCAGGTTGACAGTTAGTGGGATTTAATTTGAAGCACTTGTGAGCTGTGATTTTTTTGGGAACATTCTCCAGTTTGAATAAGACTAAATGGTAATCAGTATGACAGAATGTTAGTAAACCTCTAAAAAAAGATAATCAGGGCATACGTCCAAAAATATAAGGGCTCTTGAAGCTTACCATTGTGCCTTTGTTTCATATTAGAAAAACAGCTGCACTTTGTTGCAGGTACTGCAGTAGTTTTGTGATTTTTAAAGGGCAATTTTACTGATTATGTTACATAAAAGCATTTTTTAGTAATATTTATTCATTTTAGATGAATAGCAGATCATTCTTAAAACAGAAGTGTAGGCCGAAGTCCAGCACCTAAAATATGGATCAATCTCTTTTTGGTGCTCCACTAAAGTTCCAAAGTGTCCCATCAGTCAGAGGGCAACCGTAACTTGGGAGCAGCATCAATCCTCAGAGATGTCTGAAAGTAATGATATTGTGGAGAGTAGCAGTTTTGTTTTTTTGCCAGGCTTTTATTTTAGTCATATGACTCACTCTAAATAAATTACTCAGAAGGTGGGCAGATAAAAGAATACCACAATTTAAAGTAACACTAAACTCAGGAGTTAAACCTTAAAAATGCATCTGAGTACATTAACTATTAACAAAAAAATGTATCTTATTAGTGTATCACTCAGCTATAGATCCTCAAATCATCACTGAATTCATGCTGACACTGTCCTTTCTTCTGGAGGGTGACTACTTCTTTCTTCTGGAGGGTGACTACTTCTGTTCCCCATGATCGCTGCCTGTGTTGTTGTAGCCATTGCTCCAAGCTTGCTCCTATGATGGACTATAATCTCACTATTAGTTTACTAATTTGTATTGAGATTGTAGTCCATCACGATGGCGAGCTTGGAGCGGTGGCTACTTTAAAACACATACATATACGCACGCACACACACACACACAAAAGTAGCCACCCTCCAGAAGGAAGGACAGTGTCTGCACAAATTCAGAGACGATTTGAGGATCTACAGCTGAGTGATGCACCTTTTTGAGATCAGATGGGGTACTTATAAAGAGAAAACCCCTGTTCTACAGGCATTGGATAATCTATGATGTCTCAATAGACGGGAATAGAAGATGATGTCTCAATAGAAGGAAAGATTGTAGAAGTTTTGTAATAGGAGTAAACTATATCTGTCTTATGTAACTGGTATGGAGACCGAAGGTAGGAGGAGGCTCCTCTTGCTCCTCGTGTCTTGTGGCCTTTGATATTGGGGACAAAGGCCAGGCAGACAATGAGTGGCACGAGTGCTTTGGGTATTTCCAGTAATCGATGTCAAACAAGCCGGGGTCAATAGCCAGGAGATGCGATGCGGTACAGAAGGGAGCAGGCAGAAGAATATCCAGGAAACAGTCCGAGGTCAATAAGGCAGGCAGCAAACCAGGATAATCGGCAAAACAGGAACAGGTCAAAAGCCAGGGAGTTCAGGAGTATACAGGATCAGGCAAAACAGGATACACGGAGCACACACAAACTGGAAAGACAAACCAGCAACTAGTGGGCGTTTGAGCTGGGTTTAAATAGGGCAGTGAATCTATCTATGACGTCACTTCCTGTGCGCCACTTGGCGCGTATATCCGCACGTCACTTCCGACTGCGCATGCGCGTGCTTGTTCTCAGTTGCGCCTGCGCATGTTTGTTCTCAGCTGCGCCTGCGCGTGTTCGTTCTCCGCTGTGCATGCGCAGAGCGGGACTTTTGCTGACAGGGCCCCCCTCCGATGGGCAGCCTCCGGATGCCAACCCGGGCCGGATGGGCAGAAGTCCTTCTGAGAAACTGACGCACCAGGTCGGGAGCGCGCACGTGAGCTGCAGGCTCCCAGGAGTTCTCCTCAGGCCCATACCCCTTCCATTTAATGCGGAAGCGGCGGGAGGCTCCAGATCCGCGACAATCAAGAATAGACTCCACCTCGTATTCCACATTGCCATCGACCAGTAAGGGAGAAGGTGGATCATTACCTCGGTCCCCAAAAGGGTTGGAAACCACGGGTTTCAGGAGGGTCACGTGGAACACTGGATGGATCTGGTAGGAGGCTGGAAGCTGCAATTCATAAGCCACAGAGTTAATACGCTTGAGGACAGGGAAAGGCCCAATGAATCGCGGAGCCATCTTCTTCGAGGGACAGGTGAGTTTAAGGTTGAGGGTGGACAACCAAACCTTGTCCCCGGGTTGCAGGTTCAGGTCGCCCCTCCGCTTCTTATCAAAGGAGGCCTTGGTGGCGGCCTGAGCCCGGGTGAGGGTTTTCTTTAGTAATTCATGGTTGGAGTGGAGGAACCGGCAAAGAACGGAGTCTGCCCCGTAGCCGAGTGAACTGCATTATTATATGCGAACTCTGCACAGGGAAGCAGCGACGCCCAGTCGTCTTGAGTAAAGGATGAAAAACATCTCAAGTACTGTTCCAGGGTTTGGTTCGTCCTCTCTGTCTGGCCATTCGTTTGAGGGTGGTAAGCGGACGAGAACCGAGGCTCAATTCCCAGGGACTTGCAGGTTTCCCTCCAGAATTTGGAGGTGAACTGGACTCCCGGATCAGATACAACGTTGTCCGGAACTCCATGGAGACGGATGACCTCACGAAGGAAGGCCCGGGCAGTCTCCGAGACTGAAGGGGTACCCACCATAGGAATGAAATGGGCCATTTTGGTGAAACGGTCCACCACAACAAAAATGGACGTATACCCCTCAGATGGGGGAAGTTCAACTACGAAGTCCATACTGAGCATTTCCCAGGGTCTGGATGGCACAGGTAGCTGCTGCAACAAACCCCAGGGTCTCTTCCGCTCTGTTTTATTTCGTGCACAGGTGGTGCAAGAGGACACATAGGCGTGACAATCCTTCCTCAACGTAGGCCACCAGAAATGTCTTCGAATCAAGCTGAATGTCTTCGAGACCCCGAAGTGTCCAGCGAGAAGATGGTCATGACAGGCTTTGAAGACCGAAAGCCTTAATGGCGGGGCCACGAACACGGCTTGATCCCGGAACAAAAGTCCATCATGTTCTCTTAATTTGATTCCGGGAGGCCGCTCCGCCGAGGAAGTGGTGTTCCGGAGGTCAGAGAGGAAGCTCTGCTGTTGAAGAAGAAAGTTGTGCCCTGGAAGTCCGAGGAGGATTTTGACGTTGACATTGGATACATCCTTGACAGTGCATCCGGTTTACCGTTCTTCGACCCCGGCCAGTACGTGATGTGTAGGGTGAACCGTGAAAAGAAGAGGGCCCATCTGGCCTGTCGGGGTCTGAGGCGTTTGGCTGATCTGAGATATTCAAGGTTCTTATGGTCAGTATACACAAGGATGGGAAGTTGGGCACCCTCAAAGAGGTACCTCCATTCCTCCAAAGCCAGCTTGATGGCTAGGAGCTCTCGATCCCCCACATCGTAATTCCTCTCAGGCGGAGGCAGTTTACGAGAAAAAAATGCCATGGGATGTAGTAGGCTGGTACCTTCGGGGCACTGAGAAAGAACTGCACCCACTGCCGTCTCAGAGTCATCAACCTCTAACACATATGGCAAAGTAGGTTCGGGATGTCTCAGTATGGGAGCTGAGGTAAAAAGGCCTTTTAGCGTCTCAAAAGCCATCTGGGCCTTCGGAGACCAGGAAAATCGAATATTCTGTTTAGTGAGTTGGATGAGGGGGGCAATGATGGAAGAAAATCCTTTTATGAACCTCCGGTAAAAGTTGGCGAAGCCTACGAATCGCTGGATACTTTTGCGGTCTGTGGGTACGGGCCAATTCAATATGGCGGTAACCTTCTGGGAATCCATGACGATACCGTCAGTTGAGATAATCAATTCCAAAAACTGGATGGAGCTCTTCTCAAATTCGCATTTTTCAGGTTTGGCGTATAAACGGTGACTCCGAAGACGGGATAAAACCTTGCGTAGATGGTCTCAATGGCTCTCGAGGGACGGAGAGAACACCAGAATGTCATCTAGGTACACAATCATGAAATGATCGAGATAGTCCCGGAAGATGTCATTGACAAAATGTTGGAACGTGGCGGGGGCATTACACAGCCCGAAGGGCATTACCCGATACTCAAAATGCCGAATCTGGTGCGGAAAGCTGTCTTCCATTCATCCCCCTTACGGATCCGTAGAAGATTGTAGGCCCCCCAGAGATCCAGTTTGGAAAAGATCTTGGATGTTCTGAAGCGTTGGAATAGCTCAGGTACCACGGGTAGCGGGTATCGGTTTTTGATGGTAATTTTATTCAGGTCACGGTAATCAATACAGGGTCGAAGGGAGTGATCTTTATTCTCTACAAAAAACAAGCCAGCCCCGGCAGGGGAGGTAGAGGCTCTAATGAATCCCTTTGCGAGATTATCCTCAATGTACATGCGTAGGGTTTCAAGTTCAGGTTCGGACAAAGGATAAATTCGCCCAAATGGAATAGCGGCTCCGGGTAGAAGTTCAATCGGACAGTCATATGGCCGATGTGGAGGTAAAGAATCGGCTCCTTTCTTATCAAAAACGTCCAGGAATTCATGATAGGCTGAAGGGACTGAATTGGCCAGTTCAGAGGTTTCTGGTTGGACGGTGAAGCAGGTAGGAGGAGCAAAACAATGTTGGAGACAATATGAAGACTCAAAAGAAACCGCTCCCGTGTTCCAGTTTATCAGGGGTTCATGGACCTGTAGCCACGGAAATCCCAAGATGACGGGGAACATTGGGCAAGAATTCCTTGATGCCGCATATATGTGGTTGTGAAGGGGTCAAAGCAAGTAAAACAGCTGCATTTATATGATCTTTATATGATCTTTTTTTAACATCTACATGAATGTTGCTTTATTCCTCAAATTTTCCATACATCATAAAATGTATTTTACTAGCATACAGCTGTATATAACATTATTTCACGCAGAATGTCTGAATAATATGACTGTGACATTTGGCATGACCTAGAAAATGTATAACTTTATGCTTTTATTATTAGTTAATATACATGTATTAATTTGTGTACAATTTAGGTGTGACTCAAATAATTACTGATTTTTGGAAACAATATGTTCATTTCCTGTGTGCAGTACATGTCTGTTTATAAACTGAGATGTGTTCTTGGAATAAAGTACAGTAATAATATTTTGAAAAGAACGCTACACTTTTCCAGGATATACTGTTTATATTGAATCTTTCAAGTCAAACTGAAAACAGATTTTTGCAAAGTAATTTCAATTAATTACAATAAAAAAGCACAAAATGATTGCATACGTATACACTTCTTTAGTCAGTAGATGGTCCATTGGCATCAATCACAGTCATGTATACTATATATAAGCTAAATCAAAATTACTTTAGAAAATATGAATAATATGACATTTTGTTCTGGCAATGATAGACCTCCCTTTGACATTTAACTTATGCTTAGCACAGATTTGCTTTTCATCCTAAAGTGACACTAAACGCAGGAGTTAAATCTTAAAACTGCATTTAAGTACCTTAACTAGTGTAGCGTCCTAGTGGAAAGGGTGCTATTAAATTAGCAATTGTCAGACTGTATGTGGACTGTTGTTAATTTGTAGTCTTGGTTCATGTGGTTTTTTCCCCCTAAACAATCTGTCATTGCTTGTCATCTGTCTGCTTGCTAGAGGTACTGCAGGGTGTGCCCTGGTGATAGAATAGAGCAGCCAATAGGATTGCCAGGAGTGGATAACCCTCTCCAGCCAATAACTGTTGAACGATAGCCAGTGGTGCATGCTGGGGGAGGAGATAAATACTTGGGGTGTACCATGTGAGCTCTCCCTTCCTCCCCCGGGCCCAGCCTGCGGGGAGGCTGCACTGATTTGCCATGTGAAGACCCTGGAGCCGGGTGGCAGCAGGACCAGTGGCTACTACTACTAAGAGATGGACTACAATCTCACGTTTAGTTTACTAATTTGTACTGAGATTGTATTCCATCACGGGAGCGAGCCTAGATTGGTGGCTACTTTACAACACACAAAGGGAGCAGGGGAACAAAAGTAGCCAACCTCCAGAAGGAAGAACAGTGTCAGCACCAATTCAGAGCTGAGTTGAGAATCTACAGCTGAGTGATACACAAATAGGCTACAGTTTTGTTACTAGTGTAGCTTCCCCCTTCCTCAGTCAGCGCTATCCCGACACAGGATAACACTACCGGTGGCTCTGAAGGGGTGATCTACAGTAAATGAACTAACGGGTTTCCCTGTCTTTCCTCTATAAGAAACGTCTACTATGGAGCCACAGCACACCAGCACACCTTGAGTACTAGGGTCGGTTGCTATGGGTTACGGCAGCTCCGATTCTCCTTGTCTAGGGATACCTTCACTCGCTTTGCTCATCAGCACTTACTGCCATTTCTGGTGATCGATTGAGGTCCAGACTGTGGTTATGATGCTTGAAACTTTTATTGAAGACACTGGTTCTGACTTGCACTGGTAATGGATGACAATGATACTGGATTACACTGGTTCTGGCTGGCACTGAGTCTGACTGGAGATCAGGAAGCTTTCTTCCTTTTCACAACTGAACGGGGTGTGAGAGAAAAGGGAGCGCTGGATGCTAATCGCAGCCATTGCTTACATTTTGTGATCATCTAAACACAAAATGTCACGTAGTACAAAGCCACTTTCATTGGCTCTGTACCATTTTATGTGATAATGTACTGTCCAAGGACAGTGCATTCACAGGTACTGCACTTTTTCTTACGCTAAGAAGTGCACAGCAGCTCAGAATTTTTTTTTTTTTTTTTAAAACAACGACCCTTCCTGGGAGTTGCACCACCTGGCCAATGTATTTAAATGGGAGAGTGGTTAAAGTGCACCAGTGAGCAGACTATGCACATTGAAGTATTTACATATTATGAACAACCAATAAAAGCATTTTAAAACAAGCCCTGGTTACCTTTGTAGCTGTAGGCATTGTGGAGAAATTCATCATTTTAATGCAAAAACCGGGTGTTTGTAAGTTGTTAGAAACTGAAACCAGACTTCAGAGTCTCTGTTGTGATCTTTAAAGATTAATTTGTTCACAATTCATGCAGCTAGAGAAATAGTGGAGGACTTATCTGAAAAGCTCTTTTACTGCTTGTTAAGAATATGCAAGCAATTAATGTTTAAATACCTTGCTTTACTAATAGTTCATGATTGTAACTCCTTTCAAATGGATTACATCTAAATAACCCAAAACATCAATTAAAAGAAAAAAGGTCCAGATGCAGATATTTGTGAAAGTTTGTTTTGTTAAAGCTAAAAAGAAGGGCAACCAATGGGACGTTATATTGATTATTTCTAGACTTCTAGTTCTTTTGAAGAAATCAAAACTTATACTTACCCCTCTAACCTTATTTTTCTAATTTATTAATGTGTTACTGACTTCTGATCCCTCCTTGCCCAACTATTTCCCTTAAAAATGACTTGCCAATGCATTTCATTTTTCTAATGAATCCTTTAAAGGAAGCTGGTGATGAGAGAAATAGTAGTAGAAGTAGGCTGCCCTTTCTGGCCTCTACTTCTAGAAAAGTCTAGTTGTCACGTGGAATCAAGTGCTTCAATACTGATTCACCGATCTGTAACAAGGATGCAGATCAGGAGTTCTGAGTTCACTAGTTGCATACCCTGTCGATATAAAATGTATTGAAGTGGCATTTTCAGAAGGAGTCAGCAATGGCAGCCTCCATATTATTTTGAGCATCGATCTCTTATAAAGTGATCCTCAAAGTCACCTAAAAAAACTAGATGGTGTGTTTCTGAAATATAAGAGCTCTTATACTCATCTGTCCAGTGCACCTTTTAAAAAGCTGGAGCTTTGGGCTCTTCAGCATTCAACACTTTGGGTGTGTTGGATGCCTCTCCCTCGTCCTGCATACTGTGGTTCCTTCCCCTGATGCCTATTTCTCTACAGACAGAGCAGTGATATAGGGTTGGAGGGTAGAACTACAACACATGGTGGGTGAAGTGTCTAATCCACCTGAAAATATCATATGCTGAATAGTCTGGAGGAGGTTGCAGTGTCTGAACAGCACAAAGTTAGGACACACAGGGCGCGGGAAAGGTTAGCACAATAGCTCTAGTATTGCAAGGAAATAAAACATGGTGTGCGCAATCTGCATAGCACCATTGTATTCCTGTTCAACACTTTCAACTAAATGAAAAAGAGGATGAAATAGAAACTAAAAAGCTGACGATCTAAGAAGATACACAGCAAAGCTGTTGTGAATATAGGCTTATGGCATTGGAGCCCATTCACACCAGAAGCATGGGGGCTGTCCTGGATGCTTTTTCCAGAGCAGCCCCAAAGCATAGACATGGCAATTTGCCTTGCTTTATATGTGCAGTTATGACATACTGTGCATGTGTCGTGCTGATATAAGTTATAAAATGACACTCGTGACATTTCGGTAAAGTTTTAACAAAAAAAAAACAGGGCAATGCACCGGGATTGGTGCATCAGCACTGTGCCTGTTAAAACACACCAACAGTCATGCATTTAGTACAGCTTGCTGGTGTGAATGGGCCTGGAATCAAATTTCCAAAAAAAAGAGAGCTTCATCTCATTCACTAAACTAAGGGGAAACTCCCCCTGCAAAGGGAAATTCCCTTGCAAAGTGAATAGCCTATTTGCATTTGGTAAACCAATCCCCTGGTGTTTCAAGTACAATGAAAATGGTCTCCAATGACAGCCATGATAAGTTCCACCACCCAGCAATTAGCACCCTTTCTCCTGACTAAAGGAAGATTTGGAGAAATTAGACCAAATTGTATAAGCATCCCTTACATCCTCATTCAGTTATTTTTTTTCTGTCCTGTAACTTTAAACATTCCAATACATGATTTCATTTAAAATATAAAAATGATCATATTCTTTGGGAACCATGCTAGTGTTTGCTCCTTACACTTGATGAAAGTTCAATGCTTTAGAGCAAAAATACCTTTTTACTTTTAGTTTCTTTGCACATGATTGGGTATTCTTTGCAGACTGAATTTTCATAACATTCACTGAGAACTCAAAGAGAAAATTCCCTTGCAAAGTGAAAAGCCAATTTGCCTTTAATAAATCATCCCCAATTTTTATTGAAATAGATGAATAATAAAATAAATATTTAGAAAGTTTGTGGGTACATAATTTTCGAACTGCTGTAAACTGTTGATGGGAAGAGACCTTCCAACAGGTGTATGAATTACAATGTCAAGAAATACAAGCACTGCAGCTGCAGATTTGTGATACCCATAGGTATTTCTCTTAATCTCTATCACTCAATTGGATTCAGTAAATTACATGAATTTGAAAGCCTTGACAGGCACGGATGTTAGTGCATACCACGTGTCAAGACATTACAATTATCCATCATTGTTCAAGAAAAATATGTAGTCATCCCTCAAAGCCCTGCTATCAAATGTCATCCCAGAGGTCCTGTAAAGGAAGATTTGTCTGCCAGTTATAATGACTTGAATAAATTGTGTTGTACAACCCTTCCAAGAGAACATGAAATAATACAAGTCCTTATAATGTCGCTACAATAGTACACATTACAATCTACACTCTAATAGGTCAACTTTTTTCATTACTTAGAGTATAAAGCAAAATAACATTATGGGGTTGATTATTAAAGAAGTTAAGAAATTAAGTTAAGGCTGTTAATTCAAGTGTATGTTCACTTTGCAAAATAATTGCTAAATAAGACATACATTCACTTAAAATACCCAATCATATGTGAGGAATTTTTTAAAAATAGAAAATGTTTAGCGCGTGATAGGGCATTAAAATAAAAAACAAAATTACAATCATGTACTTTGCAAAGTAAGCATACATTTTGCTACGTGAGCAGCCTCTACTCCTTTTATTTGGTTTTTAATATGTGCAAATAAATTAATAATTAATATTAATGTAATTATTAATTTAATTGCACATATTAAAAACCTTGCTAAGTATCGCCTGTGATTAAAACTTCAGCTGACAAGCAAGGTAGTTGTCCACAGCAATCCTCTTTCATTACCTAAGTTGCAAATACAAATACACTGAGCGGCCAGATTATTATGACCACCCCTTCAGTACTTAGTTGGGCCACGAGATGACTCCACGAGATGACTTCGTTGGGCCACCTCGTGTCTCCACGAGATGTTGAAAGGTGATGCGAGGAATCTGACACTGCACTGTTGCCCTTCTGTTGTCTTGTATCAGTCTTGCCACTCTCCGTTCTGCCCTAACATTGACTAGTTGCTGACGGCCACAATTTGCACGTTCAGACCCAGATTTTCGGCTGACAGTCCAGTCTTTAAACACTTTAACAATGAGAACCTCTTGAACATTTAACAAATTCTGCTGTTTTGCTGATACTCGCTCCATGGCTCGTGCCAACAATCATCCCACGTTCAAAGGCTGGTAAATCGCGTTGTTTACCCATATCTTCAGAAAAAAATCACTTCTACTGTCGTGGTAAACAACCTGCTTCCCTATTTATAATGGTATGGCCCTCTAGCAACTTCAGCGCAAAAGTATAGCTAATTATAGCTAATTTGCCTACAAACGTCAGGTGGTCATAATAATCTGGCCACTCAGTGTATACACCAATGCAATACTTAGTTTTGTGAACTAAACATCTTCTATCTCGATTTTAGCTGTTCTGTGTGAGGCCGATCTTGTAGAATATGGCGGTGCACCTCTCCATGCCTTTGAGGAGAACCACCTTCATTCACCTTCAACTTGCAGCCAAGAGCCAAGTAGGCAGCAACCTGATCAAGCTGACGTGCATGCAACTTGATTCCTACAGGAATCCAGAGGAATCCAACTGTCCTCCAAAACTAGCTGAGTATTGACAAGTGTGAAAAAAAGCATGTTGATTGATAAGCAGTCATGGGACTGTCAAATACTAAAGAAGTGAACCACACAGTGATAGGACTGTAGTACATGGCTAGATGATAAAATCCCAACTATCTGTATGAACCAAACCAGAATGTGCTCAAATCTTGCACACAGCCACCATGCAGCAAATTAAAGAATTGTCCTACGCGCTTTTTATCAATTTCTCGCAGGAAGTGCTAATTAAGCAGGTATATATGGAAATTGGTACAATTTTTAGTGTGCGCCTATTTTTGTTATTCCCCTGATACCTTTTACCAGAAAAGATAATCAACCAGTTAAGCTCAAGAGCCATTTTTGCTTTTCACCTAGTGGTCTGTTAATGTGGCAAAAAAAGGTTTTCTTTAACTGAAATTGTCTTTCTAGAGCACATTTCCTGTGTAAAAATGAATTACCTGTAATAATGTCTGTAGGATGTGTGTATGCTGTTGCGTTAGTTAGTTAGTCAAGTTATGCACTTTTTTTTTTCATATTAAATGTTTATTAAAGATTTTCAAAATATAACAAAAAAAACACACATACAATACATTAAGCATACATTAAGACAATCACATTACATACGATATCTAAGGTAATTCTAGGAATTAATTAACTAAGGGGAATATGTGTATTTATGAGTATTTTGCTCTGGGGCTTTGTCCCGGGGAGGGAGTCCAGGGACAGCGCCCTCAAATCTGTGTCCCTTATTCACTTAGGTCAAGTTATGCACTTGAGGACTAAAAACATGCATGCGTCCTATACTCTAGGGGGAGTATGTTTGGGGGAGTCAATGATGGAGAAAGATCTGGGTGCACTGGTAGACCATAGACTCAATAATAGCATGCAATGTCAAGCAGCAGTTTAACGCAAGCAAAATACTTTCTGGTATTAAAAGAGGTCTAGACTCCAGAGATAGAGACATAATCCTGCACCTGTACAAAGCATTAGCAAGACCTGGAATATGCAGGGCACCAGTTCACAAAAAGGATGTTGTGGAACTGGAGAAAGTGCAGAGAAGGGCGACTAAACTCATAAGAGGCATGGAGGAGCTCAGCTATGAGGAAATATTAGCTGACCTGAATTTGTTCTCTCTGGACAAGAGGCGATTAAGGGGGGACATGATCACCGTGTATACATACATAAATGGTCCATATGGTGAGCTTGGTGTCAAATTATTCACTTTAAGGTCACTGCAAATGATAAGGGGGCACTCTTTGCGTCTGGAGGTAAAGAGGTGTAACCTTTGCATACAGGAAGGATTCCTCACAGTTAGAGCTGTGAAAATGTGGAATAGACTCCCCCAAGAGCTCAGTTAGCTCAGTTAATTGTTTAAAAAAAAAAATCTGGATGCATTCCTGAATGCACAGAATATTACTGGATATTTAGTTCTTATAGGTATATTAAGCATCAGAGATTGTTGATCCACGGAATATCCGATTGCCTTATGGGATCAGGAAGGATTTTTTTCCTCTGTTGCAGCAAATTGAACCATGCCTTAACTGTGGGCATAGCGTTCTGTTTAAGCTTTTCTTCTTTTTTTTTCATATCTCTATAGGTTGAACTCGATGGACATGTGTCTTTTTTCAACCTGACTAACTATGTAACTATGCAACTATGTAACTATTGTTATTATTATTATTATTATTATTTGCCAGTATTCCTAATATTAAAAACTGGGTAATAATAAATGTTTCCTAACATAATGTAAAAATTATTTTCCCAAAATTTTCTGTAATTTTTCCTAATTATAGTAAAAAATAAAAACCCTCAGTGGTGTTTAAATACCACCAAAAGAAAGCCCTATCTGTCCCCAAAAAATGGTATAAAATTCATTTCAGTACAGCGTTGTATGACGGAATAAACGTCAGTCAAAGTACCGCAGCGCTGAATACTGAAAAATGGCCTGGCCAGAAAGGGGGTCTAAACACCTGGTCTTGAAGTGGTTAATATTAGCAATGTCATATCCTTTTATCTTCATTTTGCCCTGACTGGTATCCGATTTTGTCTCTTTAAGGAGTTCTAAAGTCGCAGCATATACTATCCTGTTATACATTGCACAAATGCAGTTGTAGTTCAGAAGCCAGGCTTTGTGTAAGTTGTGACACAAGGAAGTTCATATTCACAGGGCTGAGTGAAATTGTGTCCGTACATTGAGGAAGTACATTATATGGACTTCTCAATAAGTAAGTTTACAAACTTCTAGATCTATATGGTTATTAGGAGTGGGATAGAACTTATGGAAATAGATATCCTTTAACATTTAAAATCATGCATTATATTGCTGTATATTTTATCTATTTTTGTGTTGCATTGTAGTCCTGATGAAGAATACAGCTCCTAAAACACATTTTAACATTGGAACCAGCTTGTCTCTGGACTTGAATATGAGGGTGAGGCACTTCAATTCTAGATTCACTCATCCAGTTGCTGTCAGGATGAATAAGAAAACTAACAGGGTGGAACTTTTCCGCTGATTATTGTAGTTCTTTCTGATAAGGGTATGCCTGCAAGGTCTTCCTCCCCATTGGAATAAACTTGAAATTCAAGCCTGTATTGCACGTTTATTGAGCCCTTCGGAGTGCATGGGAGATTTTTTTGCTTTGAGGGTAGTCAGATCCTGTATGCAAGTCTGACCACCTTTTTAAGTCTACGAGCAGCCTCCAAGAATAAACTGCTACAGCTATGGACTGAGATATTTCTATAAACCTTTATGTCTCCAAAATGAAATCACCCTGTTATTTAAAATAACAAAGTAGAATTTGGAAGATTTTTTAATTTGTTCACAGTAGGCAAGGCCTCTATTACTCCTTGCTGACCTTTGTCTACTCTTAGAATTGTATTTTTACTATACAAATCAGTTAAGTCACTGTTTGTTTCCAAGTCCATAACTAATTCTTAACTTATCTGTTTCCCATTAGTGCCTTAGAAGTAGCAGTGAGGAGTACAGTGGAGCAAGAGGTCATATTTTACCGACTTTTTTTCATAAATGGTCCAGGTTCCGGTACAGTGCAAATCTTCCTGGCTTATAACTACAACATCAATGATCAAAATATACAAAATGTGCTGAAGCGGCACTCACTTATGTTACAGAAAATTCAGTTTAACCAGTACTCATGACACAGTTAAATGAAAGCAATCTATTATACAGTAATTGAGGACAGCAGGTATGTTAAATGCAGTGGAGACAAACTGCCCTCAGCCCTAGGTTCCAATGCAAACATTGGTGGACCACCCTTACCTCTTGATGAAATCTCCCACACCCCTTTCTGCTAGCCATTTTATTCACTGGCAGTCATAGAACAAGCAACTCTATTGTTAGTGAATGAGTGGTGATGGGTAAACAAAAAGTGCTGGGCTGAAGTATGCAGAGTCCTTCCAATATTCCAATAATTCAAACTACAGGAACCCATCTTAAGATTAAAAAAGTATAAATGAAGAGAAAATATTTGTGTATGTATGTATGTACAAAAAAGTATATATACAGTATATATATTGTGCTATGCGTGTGTGTACTAATTCTAAATGTATTTGTAAGGGAGCTTAAGAAATAAAATAATTTACCATCTTTTACTTAAAGGAGAACTATGAGGTGAGTGAAAATCACTCATCCTCATAGTTCGAGCAGGTGTGACAATGAAACTGTCACACGTCGGCTCAATAGATCGGAAAGTGAGCGAACACATACATCGCTCGCTCATTTCTCCATGATCTCCCTGCAGAAAGCCGTGACTGTCAGTCACGGCTCCCTGCAGGGATTGCCCCCCCCGCTCTGATCCTCCAGCACAGACTGGAGGAACGGACGGGGGAGGGGGCGGGTGCAGCGGGCTCTGCCTCTAGATAGACAGAGCCCGCTGTCACTCACGCAGCAGGGTGGATCTCGACAGTAATGTCGGGATCTGTCCCGGCTGCGGTGGTCTCAGTATACCGCGAGCTGTAGCTCGTGATATACTGAGCTTTGGGTCACAGGAGGATGCTAGTATATGTCCTCCCGTGACCCTCAAGAGAACTATGGGGAAAAACACTTACCCCATAGTTCTCTTTGAAGTTTAACATGTTGTCACTCTCATATGGCCAAAAACAACAATGAATATGTAGGGTTTATTATACACATTTGTGCATCCACCTAGAATAGAGAAAAATCCAGCAACATTTGATTCTTGCAAAGAATATTTAGATACTTCTAATTTTTAAGCTACTTACCAAGTACTGTTTTGGTTGAATTTCCTGAAATGTATTTCAAGGAAAAAAAACATTTACAAAAAACATATACAGTACCTCTCTGCAACGCATGCATATTCCTCATCTTTTACCCTGCAAGTACAGAAACATACCTATTGATTAGCTAGAAAGGTATTCAACTTGTTATAAGCTTCACCCCGACAGGTGACGCGGGCTCACCCAAGGCATGGATTCTACACGGCACCTTGGTCTTCACCAAAGCACACCACAAGAGATGATGGGCCCGTGACCTTAGTAGTCACTGGACTACTTTGCAGCAAGATGTCAACAGGCCGTGGCCCTTAAGATCACCTCACAAGGGAATGTCAGGAATGGGATGGCTATTATGAAGAGGCAGAATAGCAGCAATCAGGTCTGTTTGCAGGAAGAGGTCAAGGCAGGCAGCAGGCAAGGGAAGTCCGATTCCAGGCAGAGGATGAGGCAGGTAGAAGGAAAGAATAGTCAGTTTCCGGGTGGAGGTTGAGACAGGCAGAGGGCAAGAATTATCAGGAATAAGCAGAGTTGGCAGCCTGGTCAAGAGACACAGGCAGGGTCACGTAATCTGGCAACAGAAAAGGCAATCTTTCTAACACTGTAGCAGGAAAAGCACCGGCCAGCATAAAGGAAAGAGTTTAAATAAACTTCTTGGCTTGTGTACACACCCAAACACATGGGACACGCGCATACCCTCAACCAACCATATGCACACTTACACATGCACACTCCCATAGCCAAAAGACTGCAAGCCAATGCATGCATGCAACATGTTGTATGCATACAGGATGGATGAGGCCCTAGAAGTACTGTAACAGACATGGCCCCCAGAGGTACGGTAACACTCGCTCCTAAGCACTTTTGTGAGCAGCCAACACTGTGCCCTTTTTTGGACTGAAATTGCAAGGATCACTATCAGCCCAGCCAAGTTGTCTTTTTGATAAACTGCTGAATCTCTCCCACTCTCCATATCTCCATAACATAGAGAGTAATGATTTTGCAGTCAAAAATAGGAGGAATGGAAAAGCTGATAATACTGTCTGAGATAATGCAGGAGGTGTGCACAGTTTACAGGAGCTGTGAATTTCTAACATGATCAATTGGTATTTTTTTTGCACTCAGCAAACAGATATAACAAAACACTTTTAGTTGTATATTTAACAGATAAAAAGGAGTACAAAAAGAGAAGTTCATTGGTAGTGTTTTTCAGGGGGCAACGAGGCAGGGGGAATGAGCATCAACATCCATAGTTTACCCACAAGAGCTAGAACAGTTCAAAGCAGTTGATATATTGTGAGAGCATGTGCCTCAACCCACGCTAACCAAATTTTCTCAAATTTGGAGAGACAACCTCAACCCAAATATGTAGGTTTATACAAGGGTAAGGCTTTGTTCACAGCAGTCTTCCACAAAGCAACCATCGGACATGAAGGCAGCTTCCAGCACAGTAGTGTAGCCCATCTGGCATAAAACACGACATAAAAGATCATCAGTTTTTGATGGTGTGTAACGTTGATAGTCTACAATACCCAGCAGCATAATCAAGGGGTCCACTCCCACAGTCAGACCACAAAAAACATTGACTAAGTCCACTACCTCCTGCCAGAAGAATTGAATCTGAGGACAAGTCCACATCATATGGAGATGAAGGGCCCCCTGGTAACAAGACATCTACCACAGTATTCACTAACCCTAGGGTATACAGAGAGTTTCAACGGAGTATAGTAGATATGGTGTAAGAATTTCAACTGGATATATCTGTCCCTAGCTGATATCTTAAGTGGGTGGTATTGTTAGATACCCTCAGCCCAGTCCTCCTCTTCCAGCATTGGGAAATTGCATTTCCATTTATCGAAGAGGTGAGACACTTCGGAGTAAGAGGCATCAGAGAGGCAGGTATGGAAAAAAGAGAGAACTTCTCCAACCTGCTTAGTAGTCAAAATATTTTCAGCGTTGTTGGAAGCTGTTATGGGATGGGGCAACTGAATATACCAAAACAACATACAATTCGGTAGGAAGAGTTTGGCCTTAAGAGAATTAAACTCCAGCAGAGTCCCCTCGGGCATAATGTAATGCAGGGTTTTAACTCCATACCTAGCCCAGATGTGGGGATCAGGGACATTCTGAAGGTGAGGGAGCAGAGGATTCCCCAATAAGAGAGTATACGGAGAAAAAACACCAGGCCCTCCACAATGCTGCTTAACCTGTTTCCATACCATAACCGTGGTCCTCATAGTGGTTATATTCGGGTAAGACTCCGGACCACAATATACCAGATTACACAATAGGATTATGAATAGGAGACAAGGAGTTACGCCGCCAAGGTAACGGGGGGGGCAGGGGGGGGGGGCTGTTAGTAAGGAATTTAGAACTGCCATCTAAAAGTTACCAAAAGCGCTGCCCAATAGTATTTCCTAAAGCAGGAGGGCTAGGCTAAGAAAAGAGGTAAATGCAGAGTAGATTTAGCCAGCCTGGGTGTCCTCCCTGCCCATAAAAAGGAAGAAAAAGTGCTGTCTAGCTTAGCAAAAATGCCTTAGGAATCAGGATGGGGGTTTGCCAAAAGAAATATAATAATAATAATAATAATAATATAAATGTATAATAATACAGTAAGTATTATTAAAATACATTTTAATAAGACTTGCACTACCTACAGGGGATAAGGGCAAAGATCTCAATGCAATGCATTAAAGGGCCAGGTGAAGAAGCACAGGAATTAAATTGTCTGAAATGTAACCGGACAGGTCTCCTTGAATTTTCACATCCAAGTGACCCATTTAAGGGGTGTGGGTGTGGATAGCAAGGGGGTAGAAGAACAGCTGAGATTTATCCCAGTTGATTTTGAGAACCTACCAAAATGGTCAATGTTCTGCAAGGCTGCTGAAAGTGAAGTGGTGGTGTCCTGGTGATATAGTAAGGTGTCATTGGCAAACAGTACAGTACCCAATATTCAAAAAGGGGGCTAGGTGCCAACCTGGGAACTATAGGCCGGTCAGTCTAACATCGGTAGTTTGTAAAATGCTAGAGAGCATAATAAAGGATTATCTGGTAGAATTTGTTCAGGAAAACGGAATAGTTAATGACAATTAACTTTTTATGAGGGGGTAAGTAGAGATATGGACGGAGGTAAGCCGGTAGATGTGGTATATCTGGATTTCTCAAAGGCTTTTGATACGGTACCACACAAACGCTTGCTACACAAGCTGAGGGCTATGGGCATAGATGAGGTAGTGTGTACGTGGATAGAGAACTGGCTA
>NW_017306692.1:334832-375317 GCF_000935625.1 Nanorana parkeri | reverse complement strand
TATTTCTTAAGGGACCGTAATATACAGGGGTACAGGTACTCCTAGAATGAGATCCTAATAGGTTGGACTTGATGGACTAATGTCTTTATTCAACCTCAAATACTATGTAACTATGTAACCGACCAACATAAATGCCATGGACAGAGGCCCTCAGCAGGATCAATAGGGATTCAAGTGTCAACACAAACAGACAAGGGGCAAGAGAACAACCTAGCCACATGCCCCTAGAGACCTGAAAAAGCTGTGACAGGAACTCATTGGTGTGTACTTGTGCCGTAGGAAAGGAGTAAAGCATCTGCAGCCAGGAAATAAAGTTAGGACAAAAGCCAAATTTACGCAACTCAGCCCAGGGATACAGCCACATAGAATGAAATGACAGTAAATAGCCTTCTAGGGTTAATATCCATTCTCTTACCTGGCATGAACCCTGACTGATCCCTTTGGATTATAGTAAGGATTACCTTATTAAGTCGCACAGCTAGGATTTTCACTAATGATTAAGCATCCACATTTAGTAGAGAAATTGGTCTAATAGAGGAGCAGAGGTTGGGATCCTTACTGGGCTTGGGAATTACCACAATAATGGTTTCAGACATGGATGGTGGCAGATGGCCATCCCTTAGGGCATCCACCAGCGCAGCATGTAGGTGTGGGGTCATGGTATCAGAGTAGGTTTTAAAGAACTCAACAGGAAGGCCATCGACTCCCGGGCTGTAAGGAAGCAATTGTCTGTTGTACCTCTTCTAGCTCTTCTATCTGGCCCTTCAGCAAGTCTCTCTTATCCAGAATAAGGAAATCATCAGTATTCAGGTAGGAGAGCAATTTGTCAACTCTGTAGGCCACCAAGGAGGAATACAAGATTTCATAATTCCCTAAACAAATGTGGTATTGATAGAAGAGGGGTCCTGAAGAATTGCTCTTGAGGAGTCTTTAATTCTAGTCACACTAACTGTAGCAGTCTGTTCTCTAGCTAACCAAGCTAAGAGACCCCCATTCTTCTCACCCTGTTCAAATATCCTTTGCGATTGGTGCAGTAATTTCTTCCTAGTAGGGTCAGTGTAAAGGAGTAGGAACTCCCTATAGGCCACCAGTATAATACACTTTAATACAAGTTATATGCAAACATTTAACTAACAGGCCCTACAAAAGCCTGTCTGCATATACTGTAAATAGGTATAGAACATAACAATGATTTTTTTAATGTAAATGTTGGCAGAAGGTTTAATTCTTATTTTATTTCATCATGAGATTGATTAAATGCTTTAGCATATATTGTACATGCATGCTTCTTCCACTACATGAGATGATCACACTATAACTACACACAAGTGCACTATCACTATTGACCTGAAAAAGAACAGCAAGCATCTCTGGCAAATATTTAAAAGAAGAATAAACGAAATGGTGGGGATCATGGAATCATACAATAAAGTTTTATAAAGATTTATCTTGTGGTTTTTGCCCACAATATACCGTTTACAATTTACAGTTTCACATTTATAGTATGTCACAGCTTATATACAGCAATATGTTTAGCAGAACGTGTGTATGCTTGACAAAAGTCTATATTCCACTCCAGGACTCCAGCTCTAGGTGTATGGGCCTGCTGTAAGGAATTTATAGGGTTCATAGTGTAACCACTAGCACCTGGAAAGTCTAGGACCCATCTGAAATCCTATTAAGGTTCAGTAGTAAAATAATAACTCTCCTTGGAGCCATCAGCAAGTGATCATGAGGTGGGACAGAGTTTAAAAAAGGTCTGCAACAGAATTCCAGCAATTCAGATCTGGAGCCAGGGCAAGAGACAAACGGTAGTTGATAGCCAGTCTGAGATAAGCACAAGGAAAACAAGGCAGTCATTAATTCTTGCATCTCCATTAGGTTAAGTAAAAGTATTGCATATAATATGCCCTGCACCTTCATCTACCTGGGTGTCTGACAATTTAATATGGAATTCTGTGAAGAGGCTGATGGGAGTATGTCTGTCAAGATGTAAAAGATGTGATTTCATTCATAGCTTGCATGTGTAAAATCAGGAACACATACTCTATGTAACAGTAATTTACATACAATGTTTATCCCCCAGTCCTCCAATGCTTACAGTTCATATAAACCTTATAGTTTTGCCCTCTTAGAATGATAATTTTTAATTTCACATTTTAAATGTCCTAATAGAAATGTAATTTACCTCTTCTTTAATGGTAAATGCAGCTGTGAAGCTGGATTTTTTAATGCAATCTTCTAGACAGTGTGGGAGGGGGTGATATGGACAGAGCAGAGCTCCTGCAAATAGAGCAATGTGCTGTCAATCTAACAGGCACGAAAGCGAGGAAAATGTTTAGTATATCACCTTATCCATCTTCCTCTAGGCAAAATGAGATGGTAACTTTAATTTTAAATAAAGGTTTTTTTATTCCCTTGGGTGACGTATTACAAATACACAATTTCACAGCCAGATTCTCCTGGCTCTGCACTGGCCCAAACATGCTTGGTAGGCTCCAGGAGATTCAAAGAGTCTCCAGAGACCCTGGTAGGTCTATTTTAAAAACTGGGAATGAACCCTAAAAACAGGCTATCTCCCAGAATTCCTGGGTGGGATCACAGCACTGGATCAAAAATGCGGGTAAGTGTGCCATTAGGTGTGCAGGATAGGCAGAAGCTCTCAGGGGTTCCGATTGGGTAAAAAGGTACAGGGTTGTCAGAGTTGGGGGGAGGAGGGGGAGGCAGTGGGGAAAGTGTAAGGGGGCAGTAAAGGATTTGCAGGAGAGGGCTAAATTACTGGGGGGAAAAAGGATGTTCTGGTGTGTCAAAGTTTGGGGAAGTAGGTGGTGTCAAAGAAACAGAGTGGGGTATACAGAAAGTACCAGGTATAAACCAAAGGGGGAGGACATGCTGATTTTCACCTAAGCAATATGTAATAACTAAGAGAATTACAATTCTTATTTTCCCTATAACTATATCATTCCAGTGTGCTGCTGCCTACTGGCAGACTGATTCTGTATTCTGGCTGGCTGTAAAGAAATTATAGTAGTCTGACCCTAAGCAGAAGGGTCCAGGACATTAGCCTACCTTGCACAGGTAGGTAGAAGGTCTACAACCAGGGCATCTCCTGAGGTGGGAGGCAGGCAGCTGAGAGCAGAGAGAGCAGAGAAAAAGCAGGGCCTAGCAGCGGCAGCAATGACCTAGGACTAGTGGGCAGGGCTCGGCTGAGGACACTGAGTCACAGCATACAGTGACTGAATGACTGTGCTATACGAAGAGGATCTAGATGCCACTGTTACTTACCTCACATCTTCTTAACATCTTTCCTCTGCTAAACTCTGTGCCAGCTACATAATAGGATGGAACCCAGCTCATCCACCTAAAGAGCCATTTTTCTGCCTTCCATCACTCAGCATAGTGCTGGTCAGTAACAGATGATCCAAAGCAGGCAGGCAACCAGCAGATGTGAGTGCAGGGCAATGGCACACCATGCAGATCCGCTGGACTCCGCAAGCCTCAAACTGTAAACCCAAGACATAGACATCATGGGACAACTGAAGAAAAAAGGAGACTCTGCCAGCAAAACCATGACAGATGGTAGGCATAAACAGGCTGTCGGCAGAGCATTGCTATTTACCAGTAATGCTTTCAATGCTGCCAAGTTGTCAACATCTAAGCAGCTACCGCAGGAAAGGTGGCAATGTGGTAGTGATTTCAATGCATCAGAGTGTTGTCACCCGTTTAAAGGAAGTGCCTATCCAATGGTTCTACTGGTAGGACTAACAGGTATTTGCTTGTTTTAAGTACCTCTTGGAACATTTTGTAGAGAGCCCAGTCTTACTGGTATGGGCTGGCTACATAACATATGTGTTTTTATACTTAGACCATATTTCTGCTTTAAAGTGAACTAGTTATCTATGGGCTTCCGTGATAATGTCCTGCCTGAAGGACAACAAATTGGGCACATAACAAGAGTGTTGTCAAGATCACATGAAAGAAACATAAAGGCTTTGTTAATTGGTTATACCCTCTTTCAGCTGGAGAGAACACATGAGAACAACAGCACATTCACCTATGCCTGAGAGTACTGCTCTGTTATAACAAGGTAACAGTGGATATTTAGATTCTTGCAAATACCTATACCTATTACTAACCATTTTTTTAAGTGATGATGTGATGACGACTATAATATAAATGTTCTTTTTCTTCTCCTAGGGGTAACATAGAAGCATGTTGTACATAAAATATATGACTATATATTTGGCACATTTGATAGAAGTTGCATACTTTTTATATTATATGTTCTAGGAATAAGATACCAATCTTAATGTTTCTTTCCACAAGAGGTTACTGACGAAATATGATATTTTCCAAATTCCTGATCTACCACTGTTGTCAAGCAGCTGCAGTTTTTAGACTTTCTCTACTTTCCACAAGTTATATAAATGAAAATAATATTTAGACAATGGCACAATTTTGTACATAATAATGGGGAGATTTTTTTTGAGAGAGAAAAGGTGAAATATAACAATTCAATATTAAATATTGTGCATGACAATGGAATTTTATGTTTTAGCTGATATTATTTTAAAGTGAAAGTCAAAACTTTCTTTGGTAAGTGCATAGACGTCTTTAACCCTCTATCAGCTGCTTATCACTGTCTGTTTTCCTGTTGGGAAAGGGATTTCCCTTGTTTTCTGTAAAGTTACACTAAACTTTGTGTTCCCACTCTCTGAACTGCATTCTGCATATATTTCTATGGAGAATCCACTAGCAACCCAACGGCACAGTCACTGTCACTTAGTAACTATTAGTAACTATAGAGATAAGGTCACACTGGTATAGTTTTGACACTTGTCAATTTTTTCAACTCTTTTTTTTATAAAGAATAATGAGGGCAAGGGTTAAGTGCTTGTTTTTATCTAGGGTGTAAAATAAAAAAAGTTATACTCACCTCACTCATACTGCTGAAACACTCCTTCCTTTTGAAGGGTGGCTACTTTTGTTCCCCATGGTCCCTGTGTGTAAAGTAGCGACCGCTCCAAGCTCATTCCTGTGATGGAATACAATCGCACATTTAGGGGGTTAACACACAAAGCTGCTGAAGGCAGCCGAGTGAATAACCAAGCTGAAGTGAGCCGAACTACGTTCTGCCTTTTACTCCAGCTCAGTACGGTTGATTTCTGCCATACATCGGCTGCACTTCGGTCAGCTGAACATGCTCTGCATGTTCAGCTGAGCCAAAGGGCAGAAGGACTTCGGCTCAGCTGATCCAACATCTGGATCGGCTGACCTGAAGCCCCAGCAGCTCACTCGCTGCCATTCGCCCCTATTCTCATAGGGGCTGAACAGCAGTGAGTGAATAGCCGAATGCCACCGAGCAGCATTTCGGCTTGGCTATTCTGCTCGGGAATGCTATTCTGCTTATGGAATTGAGTTTCAACACAGGAAAGGAGTTGCTAAAAATGTATGCGAAAAAAAAAGGCTTTAAAGTCATTGCAAAAGACAAGGGACACTCTGCTCCTGGAGAAAAAGAGGTATAATCTCCAATATGGAAAGGGTTCTTTACAGAAAGAGGTGTAAAAGGTGTGCCTATCACAAGTCAGCTCCTTCAAAAATTGCTTTAAAAATGCTGGATGTGTTTCTAAATGCACAAAATATAAATGGCTAATAATATTTCTAAGAAATAACACTGTAGAATGTTAAGCTAGGAAGCATCTGGATGTCTTTAAGCAATGGAAGGGATTATATAATCTATTTCTACCAATGCAACTCTCTATGTATGATGATTAATAATAATATAGACATGTCAGGTGTACAATGCTGTGATTTTGAAATACGTACACTTGTAGAGCATTTACTTCCTGTTTTGAATGTGCAAATTACTTCAGCACAATGGGATTGCCTTGTCATCAGTAGAGCATTGCTGGAAAATCTCATCTGTAATCTCACGAGATCTCAGGGAAAGGAATGTTCCTCGCCTGAGATGATGTCTAGTCACATGTGCCAGAAATCCACAAAATAATAAGAGAGCTAGTAACCTGCCCTTAGTTAACATGGCCATTGCCAGAAGACACAGTATGCTCAATGGGCAGTAATGGGCATGTGTAAGGTTGGCAATCCTTTCCCCTTGACTAGTTGCATTCAATTATCAGAATATGAATAATATAATTGACCTTTAGAATGACATGAACCAGAGAAGGCAGTTTTACATTGCAATGTCCAGAAATATTAAGCAGTGCATTAAAATATTAGAAACCAGCAATTAAAAACTCTATTTAGCGCTGAAGCAGCTAAAGGTGATGGATCAAGCAGCAATGATAGGACAAGACTGTTTTCCAGTATAACAGGAAGAAGTAGGGTTGTTCAGTGTCGTGTAACAGGGAACTAGAAGTCAAAAAAACTGTAGAATAATTGCTGGGCAGGTAATAGTGGCTATTCATCTCAGAGATCATTGGCAAAGACAGCCAATGTGATCATGTAGGATCTAAGGAGGTCAGGTAGTATGAAGAGAAATCCATTAGGGCCCATATGGAGCTGAATTAGCAGGGTTTTGCATGGATCCAGACAGTGGGCTGAAGCTTGTCTAGGGATTTAGTGGGAGTTTAATCAAGGGAATGTTCAGCTGATGCAAAAACAATTGGAGGTCAGTAATATCTCAAAACATCACCATTCTGCATATGTGGCTGACTTGTAATAGAAAAGGGAGTCTTCATCGGTACAGGTTCTCTTGCATTCTGAATGTTTCAAGCAGGAGTCGTACAACTCTCTGGAGTGCTCGTGTCTATCTACATCCAGTAATGACTATATAAGGGCCCATTCAAAATCATTCTGGCCATTTTGGCATACTGCTGCCATAATTTCTTCTTGCAGGGAATGCAAGCATATCCCAGTCTTCAGATGGGGCTGCTCTGGTGCACGTTCTTCCCTAGTGCTCATAACTGAGTTGGGAGAAGGATCCCACAGACACTCTAATGCACCGCCACACCCCCTCCCGCCCCTGAATGCATGTGTTTTTTCGCTGGTAGATCTCAATGAGCTCGTCATTTGAAAAGTAGATCTCCAGACGAAAAATAGTGGGCGCCCCTGCTCTAAACATTCTTCAAAATGTTAAAAGCTGAGGCTGCATTGGAATGGACTGAGAACGCATCCACTCCAGGTCCACCATGTTGCATTCTACACAGGACGGCTGAGATTGTTGAAAGAACTCTTGAATTCTGCAGTGGGTAGAGCTTATCAGAGATAGCAGGGAGTGCTCTCTTCCTGGCAATGCCCATTTGGGATGTTGTTTTCTGGCATTGTAAAGAGGAATGACTTGTTATAGAAAATCCCAGCTAGAGCTACAGAGAAGTACACACTTCATTCTACCATGAACAAGCCAAACCTCCCCTATATAGTTTTGGTTGAACTTTAAAGTGGAATGAATGGAGGATGGAGACCAGGGAGATCTTCACCAGTTAATTCGGCCGGCCAGAAACAAGCAGCAATTCTGGCACATTTAAAGAATATGGGCTCACAGACCCTTTTAATAGGTATTTGAACAATAGAACCATATGTGTTACCTTGAATTATCTCCAAAAATCAGGTAATAATTCCACCCTGTACTATTATTAGGTCGTGTCAAGAACATTAGATGGGTCTTCTTGTCTTGATAAGACTTCCTCACATCAAGGTTAGTGGACAGCTGTCTCAGCATTGGACCTTCTGTTTTTTAAGCCTTAAGGTCAGTTATATGTAATATATGATGTTTTCACCATAAGTCAGGACACTATTAATTGTGCAGTATATAAATGCAGGACTTATCAATTTACTTATACATTATCCTTTACAATATATAGCTAATTTTAAAGTAGAGGATTCATCTTAATTGTATCTATTATATGTGAAATGATCTGCAAGGTTAAAACTTTCAGTAACCTAACTATAATAATAATATAAAAAAATGTGTCTATGCTGATATCAATATGAAATATATGTGTTCATTTCAAAAAACTACAACTTGATGGGCTTTTTTTTTTTAGGTCTGTGTAATTATTAGGAATGCGCTGATACTGATATCTGTATTGCTGCCGACACTGGGCATTTTCAGGTGCACTCGTACTAGCGCAAATGCCCCAATACTAAACGCAAATTATGGCGCTTTAAATTTGTAAATGTACATTTGTAAGCAGCTGCCTGAGATTCGCGCTTGTTGGGGACCTTGGCAGCCTTCCTGAGAACCATGTGGCTCCTGTCGCATATCTCAACCTTCCAGGGGAACCCCGCACAACCCTTCTGAGACCCCGCATAGCCCTTTTGAGACCATGCACAGCCCTCCCGAGACCTCGTACAGCCTCCTGGCCAGAGCAGCACAGAGTATATAGCTTCATATTATTCTGCATTACTGTATAATGTATTGCTTGAATTTGTAGTCCTCTATAGCTGGTTGCCATTTGGCATTGCTGTATAATGTATTGCTGGGATTTGTAGTCCTGTATAGCCGGCTGCCATTCCGCATTGCTGTATAATGTATCACTGGGATTTGTAGTCCTCTACAGCTGATGGTATTCTGCATTGCTGTATAATGTATTGCTAAGATTTGTAGTCCGCTAAAGCTGATGGTATTCTGCATTGCTATATAATGCATTGCTGGTATTTGTAGTCCTCTATAGATGCTGGTATTATTCTGCATGGCTGTATAATGTATTGCTAAATATTGTAGTCCCTCTATAGCTTGGAGTCAGTGGCAGAACTTCCAGGGTCGCAGTGGTTGCAGCTGCGACTGGGCCCCGGCACTTTACCAGTCTGTATTGGTTTAGAAAAACTGTCACGTGACACTAAAAAAAGTATCAATAATTGGTATTTGCGTCTGCTCGAGGAAAAGTATTGGTACTTGTAATCGGTCTGGAAAAAATTGTATCAGTGCATCCCTAGTAACTATACATACCTTCTCTGCATTCTCCTGCCACCACATTTACCATCTTGAACTTGGTAAAGTGTGTGGTACTTCTAGGTATGGGGGAGCATGTGACTTTCTTCCTTTTCTCCCACATGGCAATACTCTGCACCTAATTGGCCATAACCAGGTTTCACTGGACAGGTAGGTTTTTTTTGCTTGACCCAGAGTGATCATGAACTTACACAATGGAAGGTAATTATCAATAACAGAGGGGCTGGAGCATGAAGCAACTTGTTACTTTACCCTCAGTTGGCAATGTACAGGCTTGCTTCAAAGCTCGATGTTGTAATGCATTATTTCAATATATATTCTCAATTAAACCACTTTCTTAACTTACATTTAAATAAACATATCATTTAAGCAAATTCTGAGAAGCAAAGAAAATGCAATACATGTGAAAAGTACTACCATAACAGAAAGTTAGTTTATGCACTGTTTTTTTTGTGGCATTGCCACAATAAGACTGTACAGACTTATAAAGAATGTGATCGAATATCCCTTTACACCACAACGTTGGTGTTTTCATTTCAGTGGAGTTTCTGCAGGAACGTAGAGTAGAGCTCAGGACTTATGTATGAAGGAGACCAAATGCACTGTGTATAAACATATGAATCACCGCAAGCATAGTTTTCCCAGATGTTTCACTTTTGGAAGAGGTGGATCTCTGGCTTGGGGTCCCTGGGTACAGAGGGTGGTTATTACTACTCACTGGATCAAGTGAAAGATTAAAACAAATGAAATGGGCTGAAGTGAAACTAACATGTGTAGTTTATTCCTGCTTAGCACCGACCCGTGAATACATTTGTGCTGGAAAAGCTGCACAGACTACGTGCTGGTGAAATGGATTTTCATGAGTTAGCAATTTAAGCTCTGAATTCTTTGCCATTCACAAAGTCAGTGCTATCTGCTAAGTTACTGCTATTGTGCAGAACATTAACGTGATTCCTTGCTAAGCTTTACATTTTGATATTTGCTAAAGGAATTGTTTATTTCTGCAATGAAAGCTGATGGGACCTGAAAATTGCAAACACATAGCAGACCGTACTGATTGTAACAAATTAAGTCAAGTCATATCTCTGTCAATTTAGCCTGCCATTAATGCAGCTTTAAAGCAGAACTCTGGGGAAACATTTTCTTAACCCTTGCAGTGAGGTTACCCTGCACTGCAAAGGTTAAGTACTCGTTTTTGTCTAGGTTCAAAAATAACAAAGTTATACTCACCTGATCTTCAGGGCCAGCTTGTTCTTACACCAGCCCCTACTGCCTTACTCCCCCTCCCTTGTAGCGGTCTAAGGTCCCTAAATCATCATGTTACATAGTTACTTAGTATTTGAGGTTGAATAAAGACACAGGTCCATCAAGTTCAACCTATTGTGTGTATGTTTGTGATTCTGCATGTGTATGCGTGTGTACCAGTCCCCTTCTTATTTTTAAGGGTACCTGTACCCCTGTATGTTCCGGTCTCTGAGGAAATTGCCCAAATGTATTTTGAATGATTCAACACTCTCAGCTGATACCACTGCTTGTGGCAGCGAGTTCCAGACCCTAACCGATCTAACTGAGAAGAAGCTCCTACGCCCCTTGTGCTTAAATCTTTTCTCCAACAGCTTTAGGTGGTGGCCTCTAGTTTTTGTTATTGAGTGTACCATTAAAAAGTTTGTTGCTGATGTTGCTATAACCATTGAACATCTTATACATCAAAATCATGTCCCCCCTTAATCTCCGCACCTCCAGCGTGAACAAGTTTAAGTTTAGTAACCTTGTCTCATAGCTTTGGTCTTTCAGCCCCTTAATTAGTTTAGTTGTCCTTGTCTGGACTCTCTCCAGCTCCAGGACATCCTTTCTGTATATTGGTGACCAAAACTGGACCGCATTCTCCAGATGTGGTCGAACCAGTGATCTATAAAGTGGCAAAATTATAGATTTGTCTCTACAGTACATTCCCTTTTTAATACATCATGTTCTATACACTGTGTATAGGACGTGAGGATACTTAGGGACATACCAGCGCTGCAGAAGAGGTCTAAGAGCAAGCCGGCTCTGATGATCGGGTGAGTATAACTTTGCTATTTTTGTACCTAGAAAAAATGAACACTTAACACTTGCAGTGCGGGGGTAGCACCATTTCAAGAGTTAAGTAAAATTTTCATGAAGTTCTGCTTTAAAGTTGCAATATAATGCATTGCTATATCTTTAGTATGTAGCTGCAAATATTAATATTTTATCCAGAGCTTCCTTCACTCAAAAGATAGCTTTAGATGGAGGGGTTTTTTAGGTTGAAAGAAAAGACTATGTAGATCAGGGGTGCCCACAAGGGCGATCGCGATCTACCAGTCGATCGCGTAGCGATCACTGGTAGATCGCACTGTCCTCTCCTCCCGCCGCTTCTCTGGATCCCCGCTGCTCTCCCCAGCGGGGATCCGAGAAGAAGTGAAGGAACCGGCGGCGGGGGAGGGCGGAGCCGCTGTCACAGAACTAATGAAGAGCGGTGAGGAGAGAGAGAGAGACGCTCGGCCAGGATCTGACAGCCGGCGCCTCTATCTCCCCTCACTGCTCGTCCGTTCTGTCACAGCGGCTCCAGGACACATAGTACTATGTGTCCCCAGTTATAAATTAATGAACAGGAGGTGATTTACATCACGTCCCGTTCATTCATGAGTTTCTCAATGGGGAGAAGCACTCTGTACAGAGGCTCCTCCCCATTCAGAAACTGCTTGATAGTAAAATATTTTCTTAATGAATGGGAAGCCTCTGTGCTTTCCATTCATTTAGAATAGAGGCTGCAGAAAAAGAGATTGAGGACTTTGTGTCCTCAATTTCTTTTTCTATTTTAAAAGGGAAATATCAGGGGGCTTTTTAGACCCCTAATATTTCCCCGAAGCCCCCCCAAGAGTAAAAAAAAAAAAAAATTATGAAAATTTAAAATAAATAAAAATAAATAATGAAAATAAAATAGTAAAAAATAAATTTTAAAAACGTTGTTTTTTTTCTTGCCTCAGGCGCAAAAGGAGCTGGCTACGGCTATGCTCCCGTGGTGCTCGTGCGGCTGCCAGCTGAATGTGTCAGACACTGCAGATGGAAAGGTGCAGGACACCCCATCCTCAACGTCGGCCGCACGAGCACCACGGGAGGACAGGACGCCGGGACCTGTAGGGACGCACTGGAATGTAAGCCGGCCGACTCCCTGCATTCAGGTGCGGGAGGGGGTGTGGAGCTGTATTGAAGTCAATGGCACCGCAGCCAGGCTCCGCAGGCAGGCCCCTCGCCCACAGTGTGATCGCCTGCATTAGTGCCTGTGTTCCAGTCCAGTGCGATCCGCAAAAATTCTGCGAGCACTATTTTTGCAGATCGCACTGGACCGGAATGCAGGTGTTTTTTCGTTGGTAGATCTCAATGAGCTCGTCATTTGAAAAGTAGATATCCAGAAGAAAAATAGTGGGCGCCCCTGATGTAGATGTGAAAGTTGCACTCCAGTCTTATCAGTCTTGCGCAGTTGTACAGGATTCTTGCTTTCCTTGATTTCACTTCACACTGTAAGCTTGTCACAGTGTTCATTAGAAGCGGCAGAAAGGCAGATAGAGCCCACCTCATTTCCAGGCTGAAGGATGTCCAGCATCTTCTAGCTCTTTCCTTCCCAGCCTTACTGTCCCTGGTCCACCCCTTGCACATTGGATTGAAGTTCATTTAATCATGTAGCTTCAGCATTACATTTTGGCATCCCTAAGGCAGTATGCATGCACATACAATTTGTCACAGAATGCCCACTCCTTCAGAATAACATCCATCGATCAAGGCATTGTAATATAGATGCATAACTCCTCCAAAAAAACAGCCCGCTCTTTGCATCAGGGCTAATATACTCTTGAGAGAAGTAGTGAGGCAGGACTTTGTGATATTTTTAGAAAGCTGTGAAGAATCACTCTGCTGGCCCCTCCCACTAGCCATGATTTGCCTTCTTTACATAAAAAAGCACAGAGACCTAGTAATTACATCACCAGGTCCTACATAGGGTATGTAATGATAACAGAAATGTTTAATTTAACACTTTTTATTGGATATTTATTGGGAGGGGGAAGAAAAACCATGGAAGTTGTAATATAAGCAGATCAAACTTCAGCCTGAAATGCATCATAACATAACAAGTTCTCACTGACTTCTGTAACTGCTGACATTGTGGAGGAATTCATTCTCAAAGTTTATAACAGAAGCACAAAGTGTTTACATTAAAAGGCTGCAAAGCCATTGATAAACCTTCACAAGTCACCTTCACTAAGGCCTCATTCACATGATTTCGCAACTGTAAAGCTTGCTGGAGAAGAAGCTAGACCTGAGGATCTGCAATGCAAGGCTTTCCCTGTTTCATTCTGTCGATCTGTGCTTTCTGAATCTCCTGCTGCTTACTGAATATTTCCTCAGCAGTTCGGATCACTAATCTTTTGGTTAAATTATACTTTTCTTTTTGTCACGCATGGCTCTGAAAGTGCCTCTCTGATACTACCCTGTCAACTTTGCACTGAAATGCCCTATTCATTAGACATGTGCATTCAGATGAATCAGCAAATCAATGAAATTCAGTTAATTTGGCGGTTCGTCCGTATCCGAAAAAACATATTTATTGGCCGCCAATGTATTCTGCGCACGTGCACCGCCATCTTGGGGGCGGGACACATAACGTCACGAGTGATGCCATACCCATGTTTGGGCGCCACCATCTTGGTATATACCAAGGTATAAACTAAGATGGAGCACCTAAACATGCATATGATGTTGTGCGGTGTCATGTGGCGTTATGCGCCACATGACATAACTATTTTTATGTATTTATGTATTGTATAAGACTTTAAATTACTTTAGGTGGGGATATTTGTTAATGATAGAAGGCTTAAGAAGTTAACACAACATTAGACAATACAGTTTATTTTTTCTAAACAACAGCTTCAAGGTGGAAGATCCATCAGGTATTTGATTAGGGAATACAATGTATGTTATAGAAGCAAAGGGAGTGGAGGGAGCACAGAATGATTAGGGAATACAATGTATGTTATAGAAGCAAAGGGGGAGGAGGGAGCACAGAATCATTGGTTGTTGATTACCTTTATGGACTTTGTATGACTTTCCACCAACAACCCAAAAAATCCAGGTAGATTAGCCCATAGTTCCCAACTTTCTGAGATGGGGAAGGGGGACACCCTTTTGCACAGTGTGTTGGCAAAAAACACGCCCCTGTAACACCCCCAGTTACGTGTACCGTAAAGGATTAATAAGCAAAAAATGATTGGCTAAACCCACACCTTTTTTTCATTGCTATGTTACCTGTATACTGACTTTTTAAAAATAATAATGTGACACTTCTGGTAGGTAAGTATTGCATTTATTATAGTGGTCTGCACATCTACCCAAAAAGAGGTACAACTGAAGAGGAATGAAGGACAGAGGGATTTGGTTCTAAATGAGGGAAAGTTGGGCGGTATGGGTTAGCCTACTAACACCAGAACTGACCTGATGCATGTTGTTGGAATGCATGTGATAGGCATATAGGCATCATCTTCCTTTGGGGCTGCTATAAACAAATGAACATTGTCTGTAAAGCATTACTGAAAGCTGGCACTATAATTAAAATACATTTGCCATTTTAATTGCAAAGAATAATAATAATGGCCCATCAGACAAGCAGTGGGTTATTAACCACTTGAAGACCAGGTGTTTGCGGTACTTTGACTGACATTTATTCCGTCATGCAAAGCTGTACTGAAATTCATTTTTTACCATTTTTGGGGAACAGATAGAGCTTTCTTTTAGTGGTATTTAATCACCACTGACGTTTTTATTTTTTACTATATTAAGGAAAAATTATTGAACATCTTTTTTTAAAGTTGTTTTTTTTGACATTATGTTATAATACAATTATTATTACCCAATTTTTTTGGTAAAATATAAACAACGGTGTCACGTCGGGTAAATAGACACTAAACATGTCAAGCTTCAAAATTGCGCACACCCGCAAAATCTCAAAAAAACTACCATATCCAAAATTGGCCATAGGCAACGCTTTAAAAGCTTTTACCGCTCATCAGTTTAGTGTTATCAGTGATTAATGGCCCTAGTATTATTGCTCTCACTGCACTGTATGGGTGCGGACTTAAAAAAAAAAATTGGGTTTTTTTTTTCAACTTTCATTTTTTTTTCCACTTAACTTTATTGTAATCACATAGGGGGCTAAGAAATCCCCCTATGTGATAGCAAAGATTGTGACAGGTCCTCTTTATGGAGACATCAGTGGTCTCCAAGACTCCTAATGTCACCTGGGGACCCCCAAAGAAGCTGATGAAGCATAGATCTGCTTCATCAGCTTCTGAAGCTGGAGAGTGACACAAGAATGCGGACGTGATTTAATATACATCACTTCCGCATTCTGACAGCGGAGAGGGGACTGGAGGGAGGGAGCTTGTGTACCAATCTCCCTCTGATTCCCTGTCAGAGAGCCACCATGCTGGTCCCGGGCTCGCACCGGGCACAGTAGAGCCCAGGACCAGCGGGAGGGGGGTGCTCCGATCGGCACCCCATACAAGCGATCTATAGCCGCCAGATCGCCTGTATGTAAACAGGCATTGCTGCCTGTTTTTACATGCTGTTTTTACATTTTGGCTGTTTCCCGCTCGCATGCGCGAGTGAGTGGAGCTAACAGCACGTCTTTTGACGGTCTGTTACAACCAGGAAGCTCCCGGCCGGACGTTTTTTTTACAACAGCCGACCAGGAGGCGGTTAAAAAAATGGTTTCAATAACTCTACCAAGATTTATTTGAAGCCTGCAATATCCTGGATTGCATAAATACATGGTTTTATGGGAACTATAGTGTATTTGATGCCTTTACTACATATTGTATTAGTGCCTGTAAATAATTGTTCAGCCACCTGAATGAAAAACTGCATTATGGACAAGGAAGCTTTAGTTTTTCATCCAGGTCTTTTTACATCAGATGCTTTCCTTGCTGTGAAAGCAGCATTTCATTGATCATAGACCTACCAAGTCTGGCTTCATGTCCCAATAAAACTAGATACTGAAAGTGTCTTCAGTCAAGTCTTTAATAACAGACTAAAAAACACAATGTTGCTATGTATGGTATTTCAGATGCAGAGGGCATTTCAAATGAGGCATGTAAAGTAAAACCGGCTTCCTAGATTTATACTCTGGAACTAGTTACATGAAATGGCACTGTAAAATGTCAGGTCATAAATCATAAATATAAAGGTTTATTCATGAAGATGCTAAGGAGGAGTCATGTCGGACTGCTATTAAGCATGTGGTAGTGAAGTATGAAGATATAGACAGACAGACAGACAGACAGACAGACAGACAGACAGACAGACAGACAGACAGATAGATAGATAGATAGATAGATAGATAGATAGATAGATAGATAGATAGATAGATAGATAGATAGATATATCTGACTTGGAAAAAAATTTTTCATTGTATTAGTGTAAGTCTAAGAAGTAGGTTCTACTCGTGGGTTTTCTAGTATTTTCTTCAGCACTCCAAAAACATATTTGGCTTCTATCCAAATTAGCTCTATAGTGTATATTTGGATGCTTCTCCAATTCTGATTATATGCATTGGGGAAGGAAAACATTTTTGTGGATTTGGGTGGTTTAAAAGAGTGAAATAGGCTTCTGATGGTTATGAAAGCTTCTTTCAACTTTCTTGGACCTGTTTTTGTGTGCAAAAAGCCCCCTCATTAGCCTCATTATTTGACATTTTTTTCACACAAAGTAAAAAAAAACACCAAAGTCAATCATTTGGTTGTGAAATCAGTTTTGCTGAAATCAGTGTGCTTATCCCCTCTTTCCAAACTTAGCCTTTAGAAACTGTGGGGGTCTGCACATAAGATCATCATTTACTGTATCATCATTTAATGTATATGCTGACACTTCTTGATCATATTTGCTGATTAAATAAACTGTTAAAATGTACCCTGTAATCATGCGCATTGGTGAGCACGCTCACCAATGCGCAGTATGACCATTTGAATGCATGGTCAGAAACTTCTGGTGAGTGTTTCTACTTTCACATTATATACTGGAGGAGATCGATCATTGAAGGAAGATACTCTGTGATTTTCTTAGAGGCATTAGTTCCCAAATCGCAGTATATCATACAGATTTATATGAACATGTATCTGCATTTGAGCACTGTTTCATATTACTGTATATGAACACTTATCAAGTCTCATAATAACTTATAACTGCGAACTTTATCACCTTGGATTTAAATTATTTATTGGAGGTTGAATATATTTGTTTTCAGCATTTAGACATACTTTTTGTTTGATATACTGTTAAGAGAGGTTCAGCGCGGTGCATTGGTTTAAGAATTTCACACTACATAGTTGGCACGGCAGCGGACTTAATATATTTAATTTTGGTATCCATTTAGCGTGGATTAGCTGTTGGACAAAAATTAAAAAATACAGAACACATAACCAAGCTGAGTCAAGTCAGGGTGAAGGGGCCAGGTCTAAAGTTTGCCTTAAGGCTATTACATCTGTAGGGCTCTAATCCTTACTCTCTTACTTACTCTATTCAACAGTCCAATTGCAGTATTTCATGGAATGACAAAGGAGCAAAACTTGCTGCTGATTTCAAAACTTTATAAACAGCCTAAGCCTAAGATTCAGGTTCACATAAATTATCACGAAGATTAAAACAGGTCCTTGCAAATATCATACAGTGCTTGGTTGTCAACACTATTGTTTGTCTAGATGCTTCCTAAGCCATGTCAGATTTATTTTAAAGGTTAGTCATGCATCCACTGCATAACAACTTAGTGACAAAACTATGTTTTAGGTGTGGAGTAGCTTGGCTGATAGAATGCCACTTGTCCTTGTCTTATGTTTGACATGAAGCAGATGCAACAGCGAGTTATGCTGACCTCCGTACTTATTTGAGCACAACAAGCACTTTAATTGTAAATATATTTTGAGTCCTGGAAAAAGGTTCCTAGAATCAGTATTATCTAGGAGTGACGTAATTAACATTCAGAATACAGGAAAAGGTCTTACTTGCAGTTGCTGTGACCTTCAATATTACGAATTACTTGGTGTGATGCTTTTAAAACAAAGCAATATTCAGTCCATCCTCCAGAAGCGGCCTCGGGAAAGCAACATGGCAATGTCCCCTGCTCTCAGACTCACTCTCATCTTACCAGACCCAACACAATTGCTCATAAAAAAAAAGGCCCTGTCTCCTTTTAAGTTGTGGCTCTTGCTTTCTATGACTCTTTCCGAGGTGCATGCCAAAATAACATATGTTGCAGTTAATGCTTACCCTGACTCCTTGGAATGTCTCCAGTCAAGAGGAGTTGACATCAGATGCAAACATAGACTAGTATTGTCAACAGGCAGAGCTCTAACTCATTTTCTCTTTGCAGTAAACAGCAGTTGTTTTGCTGCTGTAAAGGATGCTGGGTGACCAGGCAGTACAGTCCTGTCCTCATCCTCATCTTGGAGTAGATTTCTTGCCTTGAGAGATTTTTGTACAGCTCCTGCAAGCACTCTAAACTACTAACCCTGTATACTAACAGTCTTTCAGAGGCTGTAATACATCGCAGTTTATCTCAGTTCAAATCTGATAAGACAGTTGAGATTTGCAACTCTAAAGCTGCCCATACACCTTGCGATCATCGTACGAAACTTTTAGTCCGATGATCGTCGTGCGATTTTCGTATGGCAGCCCCATCCTGTCACGATTATCACAAGGTTGGATCAGCGGTAATTAAAAGAAAGCACCTGGACGAATTGCGGTAATTTTCGTCTGTGCATGTGCAGTGTAAATCGTACAAATTTTGACTTACGGAAATGCCACCAACCTTGCGAAAATGGTACGATTGACCGAAGTTTTCTAACCTGCTGGTTAGTCAAAAGTCGATCGATTGTACAGTATTTGCAGTTGTACACTGCCCATCAACCGTACGAATATCAGACGAAAACGCGACCGCATACGAAAAATCGGCCGATATTCGTAAGGTGTATGGGCAGCTTAAGGGGTCTAAAAGAAGGGCTTGTTTAAACAGGTATTGCATCAAACACCAGATTCCCATTTAGCAAATTCCCTTTGACTTCAATGTAGTGTAGATGACAGTTAAGAGGTTGTGTTTGCTTTGCACTGCATTTCCTCAGGTAGCAGCAGGCAAAGGAGCTCAAATGCAGCTTTTTTTTTTGCTAAATGCTGTTTTCTTTTAAATGCATGCAAGCAATGCTGCATCCAAATGGAAACGATTGCATTTGACATGTACGCTCACCCACACAAGCTTTTAATGTGTGCAGGTGCTCTGAAAATCATGTACAGTAATAATAAAAAATATGATTATGGGTATCATTATTTTCACTGCAACTCTTCTGTATTTTAACTGACTACTAGACCACCTCTTTCAGCAGTTGCTTGCTGTAGTGATGGAAGAGTTGGGAGGGCTTTTAATTTATACTAAGGTCATGCGATTTTATAGGACTGTGGAGGACTAAGGCTGGAGTAGTTATTTGGAAATGAAAAAAATAAAGGCTAAAAGGTGATTGCCTGTACTCACGCCCCTCTTCCATGGCAATGTCTAACCAAAGCACTGGTCCTAAGTAATGTACTGACTATGCTGCCAGCTGTCCTACTACCAGTCTTTGATTTAGGCATACTTTATGTTAAAAACAATGATGTATTCCCACAGGTGCCACAGCAATGTTGTCGGGGGGCCTTACTAAGTCTTTGCTATGGGACCCTGTCATCTTTAGTTACATTACTGCCCATCTCCCTCTTCTAATGGAGGGGCAGCACTAATACTCCTTTATGTAGGATCAGCATGCCAGCCAGGTATTCTGAATTTCTACAAGGATAAAAAAGTAAGGACAACCTACATTTTTTTTTCAATACAGGTTTACTTTAAGTATTGGCTGTAAACGTAGGTCACGTTTGGGTCAGTTAAGAATGTTATTTTGCAGCATTTTTGGGGGAAAACATCATATTTAAAAAGTCTAATGCAAACGAGTTTCAGTTGTAGAACGTGATAAATTAGCTGAATTCAGTTCAATCAGCTCATGCAGTGAAGTGTAAGAAAACAAAACTTGACATCTGTGCTGCTGGAGAGGCCACTGCCCCATTCTGCCAGGTGTCATGTCGTCTTACTAACCATGACCATTTTTTTTCTTAATACTATCTTAGGTTTAAAGAATAAAGAAAAGCATTAGCATTTGGCTACAGCTAGTGGAAAATATCCACCTTCCCTTTGTCAATGTTCTCATTTTAAAATAAATATTTATTTTACTATTTGTATGATGAATGCAGCACACGTGTGTCCAGAAAGCTTTCTTTTTCATTTTCAATCGTTATATTCAGAAATTACATTTATCAAAGCTGAACTCCTAATAAACAGCTAAGTACACAGATGAAATACATAAATTTGAGTTGTTTTTTCCAGGCAGAGAATTAGAATTTTTGTCCATATAGCTCTGAGATTTTCGCCACCCTGATGGACATCAAAGCCACCCTAGTATCCTGACTTTTCTCTAATGCAGTTACATAAAACAGCTAGGTCACCTGCCCCAAGCCTGTGACTGAACCATGAAAAAGCAGAAAAAAACCTCATGAGGTCATCTTTCTGCTCTCTCCTCCTCTTAGCATTTCCTTGTCAGCATATGTGCACACTGTCCACATGTGCTGCCCTCCCTCTCCCAATCTAAGTGATTGCCCAAAAGAAATAGCCGATTGAAGACTTAGGAATTGCCAGATTACAAGCTCAGGAAAATCTTAACCAAATAAATGTTAATAAAGTTATCAAAAAAGTTTTGAAAAAGTAGATATTAAAACTTATTTTAAGTTTATTCTCTTACAAAAATGACCATTACTTCAACAAACTAAAATTTCGGTACAGTGCTTTGAACAGCACTGGTATAATGGAAATACAGAAAATAAATGTAGCAATCACTCAAACCCACGGTCACCCTTCTCAGGCAGCAGGCACAAGAGGATCAGAGAATCCCTCCCCCCAGGAAGCAGCCCAGGGGAAAATTTGACCTCCCAAGGTCACTCCTGAGTATTTAAACATTCTCCCAGAATGCACCACTGGCAATAATCCTACTAGTGGTTGGCTAAGGAGGTACAAACATTCCTAACTCTGATTAGTGCAGCCTCTCACACTATTGCTAGGGACACTCCCCAGTAGCAGGCAGAAGCGATCATAAGAGCTTAGGAGAAACTTCAGAAAGTTAAGCTATCAATTGGAATCATAGTGACTACAGCCTGACAGCTTCTAAATTAAAATAGACACTCCTGTGTAGGGTAAGGTGGCTACTTAATTCTTGTAGTAGATCTTGCAGCCATTTTTAACAACAGGGGAAAACTCCAGAACAATGCTAGAATTGCTAAATACTCTCAGGGAGTGAGAGGCCTCTCAGCAGCTGTGCTGGACAAGAATGTATGCAGAAGCAGGTGTCCAGTGGTGTGGATCCAAGTTGATACTGACTCTTCGGTACAAGTCCCAAGCAGAAGAAAGAGACTTGGTCTCCTTGGCAGTAATGTTACCCTGCACTAATGTCATGCCTACTACTTTGTAGGGTGGTGCTAGGATTTCCAAGGAAGCAGCCGTGCTGGAGAAGAATCATTAGCCTTTTTCCCACTGCTGTAGTTGACCAATACCGTTTTTTTGTTATAGAGTACGAGTCCTGATATTGCCGGGTGGCACGTAATGACTTCCCACCCAGCTTTCTGATTGGCCGGGAAGCCGGGTGGCACGTAATGACTTCCCACCCAGCTTTTCTGATTGGCTGGGAAGCCGGATGACGTGTACTGACTTGCCGGCCGGCTTCCTGATTAGCTGGGAAGCCATCTCCATGCTCCCTCGTCAGGTAACGTTAGGTGATGAGGAAGCAAGGAGCTGGCTTTCTGGCCAATGAGGAGGCCTGGGGGGCAGGTAATGATTCACCGTACGACTTCCTGATTGGCCAGCTTCCCGGCCAATTTAGGAAGCCGGGAGGAGAGTCATTACAGGCCCCCTGGCTTCCTGTTTGGCCGAAAAGCCAGCTCCAAGCTTTCTGGTGAAGAGAGAGCATGGAGCAGGCTTCCAAGCCAATTAGGAAGCCGGGCGGGGTGTAAAGACTCGTCGCCCAGCTTCCTGATACCAGACTTTTTCCTAAAATCATGAAAACTGTGGTTGCAGCGGTTCTATGGCTTGAAGCCACCTCCTTCAGCCTCTAGACTAAAGTGCTATATAGAGACATTGCTTAATATTGGCATACTATTTGCAGACCATTGATTACTTGATAATAAGCAATTCTAGTAGTTTACAGGGCTCTTACCACAACTCACACTACCCAAACAAATGCTTTTCAAACTCCCCAACATACTCCATTATACAGTAGCAATTGATGATGGGCCTTTTAACAAGGCTACAATTCTGCATTAATAATGTAGCAATTATTCTAATTATGTAGTTTATGAACTGGCATGACGGTTAGCTAAGAAATGGTGCTCTGTTATTGTATTCCATCATGTTGGGCCCCACCTTCATTTTTTTGCCCAAGGACCCATTTTGTCTGAAACTGATCTTATCCATACCAGAAGTATTTGTTTTGAGGTTGAACTGGCAGAATGCATTGAGCACTGAGGGATGGATCCCGTCAGATACGTCGGGATGTCTTCTCATTGCGGCGCTTAGCTTAGCCCCGCCTACCACCTAAAATAAGCTTTTACAGCCTTCCTGTGCATTTTGGCTAATTACAATAAATTACATTATTTACTTATTTAGCCTAAGGAATGCATTCATAAAAAAAAGATAGAACCCCATAGTTCTCCTTTAATATACTAGCCCGGTAGTAAATCAAGTTTGATTTTAAAGTGTATGTCAGGGCAAAATAAAAACATCTCTACAATATATTTACATTTTCCAAAGTTTTATTCTTTTAAAGACGCTGCGAGTAAAACAAAATGCACTCAGCTCCTAATTTCCTGTCATGGGCTGACAACACACTGACTTTTTTGGACTGAAATGGCAGGAAATAGTGTCAGCCCTGTCCAGCCATCTCTTGGTAAACTACACTCCCCCCCTCCTTATCTCCACAACACAGGGAAGAATTGTTTTATAGTGCAAGATAACAGGAAAGGAGGGCTGATTTAACTCCTTGAGATAACAAAGGCAGAGTGAACACGGTTCAGGACAGCTCTGAATTTCTGACAGGATCAATGGGTATATTTTGCATTTATTAAAAGAGATAACCAAATGCCTTACTCCTTCATGACCGAGGCCTTTTTTTCATTTTTTATTTGCTTGATAATCCACATTTTAGGCCTAGTGTAAAAACACTAGGCCTAAACACTAGACCCCCCAAACATCATATAGTTTCTGAAAGTCAAGATCCTATAGAATAAAATGGTGGCAGTTGCAATTCATTACCCCAAAAAGTCTATAGACGAAGCTGTAAACGCCCCTACAGGTCATCAGCTAAGAGATACGCATAAATATTGTCCCTAGAACTATTGCTCCCACTCTGGCATTAGCGGCGATACACAACATCGTCGTTTTAATAAGTAGGTGCACCCAATGTGTGTTTACGTGAAGACGCGCATGCTCACAGGGACAGGGGACTTTAAAATATTTTAAAAATTATTTTTACATATATTTCATTTAATACTAATTTTAAAAACTGTTATTTTTTAAAAACTTTACTTTAATTGCTATCACATAGGAGGGCTTGCAAGCCAGAATTGCTTCTATTGTAAAGCCAGCTGTCGTCTTTACAAATGTAAGCAGAGTCTCGGCAGCTGGGCTGTTTAAATGGGCCCGATACCAGTGATGTACACTGTACGTCACTGGTCATGGAGGGTTAAATGGCATATTTAACACACCAAAAGGGAGTAAACAAAATAAGTAATTAGGGTTTATACATTTTAAGCTAGTAAATCTTTACAATGAAGCTTAGCAGGCAAGAAAGCAGCACACTATGTGGTCCTAATGCCTTCCCAGGCTTAGTCAAAAAGGCAATGTGCAATATATTAATCAATTAGAAGTATGTTATGATCGGGCTTAGGTACACTGACATTTGCTTGGTTTGAGTAATATCTATCTATTTATTACAGGTATTTACTGTATATAGTGCCAACATTTTACGCGTTGCTTTTACATGCTGTACATTTACATCAGTCCCTGCTCTCAAGGGGCATGCATCCTAAGATCTCTATTTTATATGCATACATACATGCACACACACACTAGGGCTGATTTAGACAGGAGCCAATTTACCTACCAGCATGTTTTTTGGAGTGTGGGAGGAAACCCACACAAGCACAGGGAGAACATGCAAACTCCATGCAGATAGTATCCTGGCTAAGATTCAAACGAAGGACCCCCAGTGTTGCAAGGCAGAGGTGCTAAGCACTAAGCCACTTCCCTGCAAAATCTTATACAAAATGCTTCTACCTCTATTGCTGGGGATGTGAATAGAGTGACAACACTGTCTTATTTTTATTTCACGCAGATTAGTACTTCAGCACACAGAGCATTAAATTTAATTATCTCTTGCGCTAATAAAATCCAGTGCTAGACTCTTTAAATATTAAACAGTGATCCAAAAACATATTGTATTTTGTGAATTTCTTGGATTAAGGTATTTGACGGAACGAAAACAAAGAAAGAAAAAGGAAGGTTCTGTTCTCTTCTTTCAGCCAAATGTGTCTCATCGCTGTATTGTGCTTTTTCTAAATATTTGAACTGTTATTTATTTTTTCTTGTTGTAGGCATTGTAGAAATGAAACTATATAGCCAAAAGTGTATGGACATCTGACCATTACACCTGCATCTGACCATCACATACTTTTGTGTGCAAAAGTATGTAAAGCGTTTCTGGTTTGGGTCAACCATGAGTATGACCCAAACTTAGGTCATTTGTAGTTTGGAAAAAAGGTAAATGAATGCAACCATTTGTCACTATTCCCACCATGTACCAGTAATGCACTTGCTGACCTCTGAACTGTGGTCAGGAGACAAAGAAGGGCCAACCTTGGGGCTTTCCTTATGTTCCGGCCCCTTCCCTATAAAAGAACAGGTTTCCAGCAGCCTTTTGTCACTGTGTGTGTTGGAGAGACATGGAGTACACAGGGAGAGATCAAAGAGTGTTTTCAGGGAGATATAGTTGCAGCTATACTACTATACAATACTGCTGAACAGTCATGTATATACATGGTCAGTGTGTGTTGGAGAGACCTGGTGTATATAGGGAGAGGTTACAATGTGTATGCAGGGAAAGATAGTTGCTGCTTTACTTCTATACAGTGATGCTGAACATTGCTATATTTACAGTCAGTCACATACACAGTCAGTATGTTTTGTAGAAACCTGCAGCAGATACAGAGACATAGCAGAGTGCTTGCAGGGAGAGACAGTTGCTGCTATACTACTATACAGTGCTGCTGAACATTACTATATTTACAGTCAGTCATATACGTTGTACTATACTACAGTATATTTATAGTCAGTCATGTTGGAGACTTGTAGTAGTGAATTCAGTGAGGTGGGCTACATTATTGTGTACCCTACTCTGTGCATAGACATAACGGTTCTTTCTAGGACTACTTTTTTGTGTGTGTGAGCAACAACGTCAGTTGATATATAGCTGCCGGGCCCCCTCTCATTTTTTGGTGGGACTTTTTTTTTGGGATGTTTTCATATTTATTTATTTTTACTTTGAAGTTTTTGTTTTTTAATTTCAGGGTTAGCAACGTGAGCTTGTTTCTTTCAGGCAAAGCTGCACATTGCAGGACATCACTGCATACTTGTGAGGTTCAGTTTAATGCACAAAATCACTGCATTGTTAAGTACATCAAGGCACTATATCTTCAATCCACCTATTTCCACAGCTGCTAATAAATTAAGAAGGGCTGCGGAAAATAACGATTAATCCTTCGATTAATCGTTAATTTTTTTGATCGATCAAAATTATTTTGATCGGAACTCACCTTTCCGCCGGCTTCCGGTTCTTCCGGGAGTTCCTCGGAGATCCAGTGACGTCACGGACATCGACGTCACCGGACTCCTCCCCCTTCCCCTAGTGGCTGTGTCGGCTAACGAAGGGAAGGGGGGAGGAGCCCGGTGACGTCGATGTCCTTGACGGCTAACGAAGGGAAGGGGGGAGGAGTCCGGGGACGTCGATGTCCGTGACGTCACCGGACTCCTCCCCATTTCCCTTCGTTAGCCGACGTAGCCACTTCGGCAGCAGCCGCTGCGGCAGTGACCACCCCCTCGATCTCTAACACCACCGATTCAACCACAGCATTCAGCAACCACAGCATCCAGCAACCACAGCATCACAGCAACCACAGCAGTACCACAGCAGTACCACAGCATCCAGCTCAACCGTTCAAACAGGTAAGGCATTACAAAAAAAAGAGAGAAGGGCACCCACCCTAGTGCAGATGGTTCTTTATTGTTTAAAAATAGCAAAATAGAGTGCAAAGGTATTCACAATGGTAGATCGATTAGAAGCATAAATGAGTAGTTCAAGGATACATCAGTTTACAAACTTCAATCAGCCTGTGTGCCAATATGGTAAACTGATGTATCCTTGAACTCATTTATAATTCTAATCGATCTACCATTGTGAATACCTTTGCACTCTATTTTGCTATTTTTAAACAACAAAGAACCATCTGCACTAGCGTGGGCACCCTTCTCTTTCTTTTTGTCTTTCAGTTATACAGTTCCCTTGGCTGTATAATAATGGCTTATAATTAATCGAAATTAATCGATTAATCGATTAAAAAAATTTGATTAATCGAACACAAAAATTGTAATCATTACCAGCCCTAAAATTAAAGTAATACCACAATGTCAAGCAGGAATAAAGGCAGAAGAAGAAGGTTCTTCACTCGCAGCTAGAAGAAAAATACACCTAAACCATATCACTCAACTCTTCAAAGTGAGGGAACTATTGGGTGTCCAGACGAAATCACAGGCCAGAGATGGCACCATACACTTTAATTTGTAATTCTCAATAAAACCTGCCTGATTTCTCCCTCTGAAATTGCGACTTAGTAAAACTATTTACTTACTGTGCATTGAGTCTGTACAATATTTGTGTGCCTTTTTTCCTATTAAATAATACTTTCTAATTTCTTTTTTTGTTGTTATTAAACCGGCCTGGTGTCTACCTTTGAAACTGTGGTCTACTGAAGCTGCTTACATAGTGTGCATCTAGTCTGCAATTTTGTAATGAATTTTCCCATGAAAAAATCTCATAGTTTTCCTCTGCCTCTTGCTGTCTCATGGCATTTCACATACTGGTGGAAGGCAGAGAAGGCTTTTTGTGCAAAGCAATTACAGCTGCCATATGGCCAAAATAATGGCAGCTGAGTGCCTGGCACAAAGGCATAAACAGGATGCTAGGCAAAGCTGGCATGAAGACACTGGACATTAGGGTAATTTGGGGAAATTCTTCTGTTTCTGCAGCAGCAGAGCAGAGGTCTGTGGACCAGCTTAGGAGCCAGGATAGCTGCCAAACAAAAATTCTACTGACTCATCAGAATGAGTTGGTGGGTTTCGGGGTTAGATTTGCAGAGGAAAAGGGTGCAGAGCAGCAGTAAATAGGGAAGTGGCTGCTGTACACCCTTGAGGAAGAAGAGGAAGGCATAGATGCATTAGCAATACTAAAATAAATGGTTGCTATGCCTTCTTGCGAAGGAGGTGCAAAAAAAGGGCCAGAAACGTTTTGCTGTGCAGAGCTCTTTCAATTTGCTGCCTATTGGACTGTTTGCATGCTGTCCTAAGGCTAGCCAGTTTCTACCAAACACATACCTGAAGTCCCACCATAAGCTGCATGCCTTCCACTCCGCTAGGTGAGAGGCTGCTCAGCCTTCCCCTAGCACAATGCTGTCAGTTCTCACATTGAGCAGCCATTGAAAATATGCTGGTCGGCATCGAGTGTCAGCTTGAGGTGGGGTGGGGTGGGCTGGATCTATGGCCACGAGGGAGCTCCATCTATACGTGCCCTGTAGAGCTGCCTGGACCAGAGTGACATCACATTCTGGCTCTGGGCAGCTCTACAGGGCACGCAAAGAAGCTGTACAAGCAATGCAAATATGGGTGAAGCTTGGTCACAATACAGCAGCTCACACTGGTCCCCTGGCTGGGGATCCACTCCAGTTCACGTAAAGTAGGGAGGCTGGGTGCATCTTAAAAAAATTGTGTGTGTGAGAATGTCTGTGAGTGTGTGAGAAAGTGTCTGTGGTTGTGTGTGTCTGTCAGTGTGTTAATCACACAGTCCCATGCGATGAATGCACTGTACCACACAATCGAACCTACCGCACGTTCTGGTGCAGGAGATACGTTGCCATTCATTCAAATGGCACCCCAAACACAATTCCCTCCCAAAGTTTGAACAACCACACTGGAAAGTGTAGTACCACAATACCGTGTATTCCAGTGCAGTACGACTTGTGTCGCGACTTAATGACTAAGGACATATGTGGGTCCAGAGATTATGGAGGTTGCAAACCAGTGCTTTAACATCCACAGTATGGGCAAAGGTGCACTTTAGTGTTACCCTTGAGTTTAATATCTCACCCATAAAAGCCATGCACATTCAGTTGTGGTCATACGGTTTGGCACTGTTTACACTTATGAATTTTGGATCTGTACTATTTATATGGTCTACTAGTCACTAAAAATGTTACCCCTTCCCACACACTTACGCACTAACACTGTTTAATGCATTTCCAACTACTACTCAACAAGCAGATGAGAGCCACATATGGACGTAGAAGTATACAAGATTGTTTTCACAAAGAATTACATTCTGTCAACCATAAAATATAATTGTAATGATTATTGCTAATACACATTTAAGATTAGAAGCATTTGACAGCTATTGAATGACACATAAGACCTTTAAAACTTCACCATAGGAAATGTCAAAATTAACTCAAAAGGTGAAAGATTTTAGAAATGGATTAGTTGGATAGCTGATATACTCTGACGTAATGTATTTATAGTACTTGGCCAAGCCCTGTAAACACAGAAAGTTGATTATTAGTATGATGAAGGCCTGACACATCAAATGAATGCTAAATGATAATATGAAAGATTCCTTTCAAGTTTGGAACATATCTGAAAACACCAGATTGAATCACAATTTTAGAGCATCACCTAACTGCAAGCAGTCACATCACATTTTTTTTTGAGCTGTGATCCAGTCCAAAGTGTTTCGATCCAATTCATCTCATGATCAAAGAAACAATTAAACAATAGACTCCTCACCTAATTCTTCTTCTATCATTTAAGGTGATTTAGTAGATTTCCCTACAACTTTACTTATGCAGAAGTCAACTGAAGGTCAAAAGATCAAAAACCACTTTCACCTTGGCAAAAACAAACGTACTAAATGCCAAAGTATTAAATCATGCTGGAATCAATATCTTACATTCTTCAGATGAGAAATTAAAAAATACTGTAAATTGTTGTAAATTATACCATAGGAATTAAACCTGGTTAAAAATGATTGCAACTGCTTAAAGCATATACAAAAACAAAATTATATTTAAATCTGAACTTCAGACACATATTAAAGACTCCATAAAAGTCTCCCACAGCCCTTTGTATAGCAGAGGTCAGACTGGGAGAGAAAGAAGATGCGCAAGGAGCCAATCAACAGGAGAAAAGAGCAAAGTGACAAACAGATAAGCTATATCAGTGTGTTCTTTTTCTCACTGTGCAGTCACAGGCTGGAAGAAAGACAATACATGTGTGTTATTGAACTGAAGCAGAAAAAAAAAATCAGTTGCCACCAGACAGAGCTGTGTAAATCTCAGAACTAGATGGATATAAAAAGCCATTGGTAGGTCAAAAAGCTCAAATATATATATTTCATCTGTGTATTTTGCCGCTTGCCTGGAGTTCAGCTTTAAGTCAAGCAGGCAATTGGTCATTATTTTATGTTAGCTTGTAATTTTTGGGTAGAGAATGAACAGTTAAAACTAGGGATGCACTGAAATTTCAGCCGCCGAGACATAACGGCCGAAAATGGTACTTTGGGCAAAATGCCAAACGTACCATTTTTCGGCCGATATTTTGGTGCATCCAAAGTTTCTCTCCTCCTCGCTGGGTGTTGCTTTGTGTCCCCTCTGACACAGAGCAGCGTCCAGTGGGGAGGAGAGAAACGTTCAGAAGGCCAAGCAGGGCGGGGAGGAGAGCGCTGTCAGCACACTCCTCCCACACCACCCCGAATGTAGAGCAGTTACAAGCATGCAACAATCAGTTGATTGTTGAGTGTTTGTAAATAATGGAGGACATTGTATGTTTACGGTGCCCCCAATTATGGATGAACAGGAAGTGCTCTACATCACTTACTGTGCATTCATGATTATGGACAACTCATACTATATCCACAGTTTATGAATGGACAGGAAGACTCAGTATAGAGGCTTCCTGTTCATTCATAACAGGGGCTGCAGAAAAAGAGATTAAGGACTCTGTGTCCACAATCTCTTTTTCTATTTCAAAAGGGAAATATCAGTCTGTTTAGACCCCTGATATTTCCCCAGAGCCCCTAACAGTAAAATAAAAATAAATAAATACAATTTAAGAAAAGTTTAGGAAGGAAACACATTTTCGGTTTCCATCTAAAAAAATCAATTTCGGTGCACCACTAGTTAAAATCGTTAATTCCTCTCTCTCGATATCGTGCCCCCAGCAGCTAATACAGCCCTGCAGGCTGTACACCAGTGTGTACCAGTGTACAGCCTGCAGGGCTGTATTAGCTGCTGGGGGCACGATATTGAGAGAGAGGAACGGTTACCTTACTACGCTGACCGTCAACGTCTTGTATCTACTCCCAATCTTTTGCGAGGAGTGGTACCCCCGCCATCTCCCGATTGGGTCTGCCTCTAACAGGGTCTGGGGCCTCTTTTCATTTTCTCTCTCCTCTTTCTCCCCTCCTTGCCATTTGCTTTTATTCTTTCACGGTCTGAGCCAGGGGGAACGACTGGGACGCACACAGACTCCAAGGACAACTTCCCTCTTCATCTCCTGAAGAAGCGCTATCTAGTGCGAAACGTTGAGAAAATCAAGCTCCTCCATCATCTTTCATTATATTAATCATGTTATGTATTTATGAACTTTTCAATCATGTTTTTTCAATCATGTTCAATTGCACAAGAATTCTGATTGTCATCTATATATGAATGAATTTAATCAATGTGGAGTGAGTTTACAGGGGAATCATGTTGTCAATTTTATCAATTCTATTTGCTTTTTAATCAATTAAAATATACTTTTTCAAGAAATTCTTGGTGTGCAAGTTGTCAGTCGGCTGCCTAAAAAACCCCAACTTTTCTGACTTTTCGATATACGACTCTCAGGGGTGTTGGCATCCTAAGCCTTGATCCAGGTCACTGTCTTTTCAAATCAATTTCTTTAATACAAAGCCTGCCGTGATTGGCTTGGCGCTGAGCCAATCACGTCTTATATGAGGAGTATAGCCCAAAACCTATATTTTAACACAAAAAGTAGGGGGTCGTCTTATACGCAGAGTCGTCTTATACGACGGCAAATACGGTATGTGTAATAAATATCAATTAACAGATTGGTATATCTGCGATTAGATATTTTTATCGGCCTTTGGACTTGAAAAAGCAATATATTTTGTCAAAACAGTTTATATTGCCAGCTCCTAGTTCTAAAATTTTTTTTTTTAAAAGGTATTACATTTTTCCTGAAATAGTACAGCTTTTAGTACAGTAAACTTGGAAAAAAATTGATAGCTTATGTGCCTAAGACCACGTCTGGGAAGATCTATTTATACATAAAAAAACAGCTTTTAGTACTTTAGAACTCTAATTTCCCAAAAGAGTGCAGCCTTTAGTACACTGAATTGGAAATAAATTGTCATCCCCTGGGCTGATATCATTAACCACTTGAGGATTTGAGACATATGCCCTAAATTATTCAACACCGTTTCTAAGGCATGCCTCCTACAATCAGATCCTCTCCCCTGCCACTGCTCCACTGCTTTTTCTGGCAGCATCATGGAATTGATATTTATTACATAGCAGGAGTGGCTGTCAAAATGCAACTGCTTTTGCATAAAATGACACTTACAGACATTCTGCAAGTGTCATTGAGTAATACAGTGTAATAATGTATTACTAGTGTATTTACTATTTCATTCATTATGTAGATTAAAGGTTTGAACTTTGATCTACATATGACATAAAGTAAAAAAAAAACATAAAAAAAACTAGTAAGATTTTTTTAAAAATATAATTAATTACTACTTAACTCCTTGTTAACCCCTTAAAAAGCTTGTTAATCCCTTAATTAACCCTAAACAGCCCTAATAATTTCCTTTATCCCCCTTAACCTACTTTTCTTCTGATTATATTATTTCTATTCTCTTCTATAGTTTACCATTCATATTTAATTCTATTTTTTTTTCTTCATTTTATTGGTTATTTTTTCATTGTTACATTCAAAAAGTTCACAATTCTCCACTTCCCTCAACCTCACCCCCTACCTTCCCATCTTACCTCCTTTCCCCTTACTCGCTTTCTTATAACTGTCCCCCTTCACTAGGACTGTACAACAGCCCTCCCTACCATAATCTTTCGCCTCTCTTAATATACTTTCCTGCTAAAACTTCTCCAAAACCTTGGTTAAAGCCAGTATGCTAGACTGGCACATTCATCCACCAGGTGGTGGTCACCAATATTTGATCACAAATGTTATTAAGTGCACGCTAAAATGGCCATAGCCAATATGTTGTGCTACTGTATTAAACACTATGTGCTGATACTACTCAATGTTTGTAATACGTGCACTGCCACCTGTAACAGGTGTACATGCTTTGCTTTTCTATTTTTTATATGCCAATAAAAATGTATTGAACCAAAAAAAAAAGTTCACAATTGAAAACAAAAATGCCCCTTTTTTCAACTACAAATTATTTTGCCATGTTTTGTATCAGAAACCTAAATGTTAGTGTGATTTTCAAATGGGACAAATTCTAGAGTAAAATCTATCCTTTCTTACAGCAAAACTATCTTTTATTAGAGATATTGATATAATATTTCAATTTTTCATACATATTTCTGACTATAGATTACAAAGAAAATAATAAAAAAAATGACAGCTTGCCCTCTCCCCCCCGTAAACACCCAAAACAACCAATGTTTGTATCACTGTGTTAGCTTAAATATTGGCAAAAGTTATCACTGAATAAACAAGCCCACAGTACAGGAGCTGAAGTGGTTCAAATATAATGTGAAAGCAAAAAAGCACCTTTTGCAGTACTCACTGTGGACATGGATGGTCAGTTTCTGGACTCTTAAGCTCTGGTATTTGACAACTGAAGGATACAATCTGTGGCTCAGTGCTAGGAGGGGACTGACCTTAGTGCTGACTTGGATGTAAGTTAGAGCTCTGGATTCCAACAAGCTTCAGAGGCAGAACATAATTGATCTGAAAACTAACACTGGTGTTTTCATCATTAAAGTGACATTAAACCCTCAGATTTTTTTAACATAAAACAATACTGTAATGTGTACCTTACTGTAATCCATGGTAGTTTCCCTTCTCATTGCTGCTCTTCCTTTTAAATCCTCATGTCTTCTCATGCTTGGGGAGAACTTCCCTTTGCAGCTGACTGCCTCTTCCTGTAGTGCTGGCTCAGGTTGCAAACCTATACACAGACACCATGTAGCCATTCCAGAGACAAGGCAGTCTGCTGCAAAACAGAAGTTCTGCCCAGCATGAGAACAGATACAGCTTTAAAAGGAAGAGCAGCAAAGAGAAGGGAAACAACCATGGATTACAGTAAGGCACACATTACAGTATTGTTTTATGTTAAAAAATCTTAGGGTTTAATGTCACTTTAATAGAGACTTTATATTTAGATATCTAAATGGCTCACAAGTCAAGATTACACCCAAGCACCCACCAAATATTATAAAATGGCTTGTATGCACTCCAGTGATGGCTGCATGACATTTCTAAGAAAAAATGTACCAAAGTGGACAATGTCTGCATAATGCATGTTGAAATGTCCACTTGTAGCGTTTGAGGCCTCTGTGACAGTGTGACAATGCAGAAGCACAATAGGGAGATAGGGACAAAGTGTTAACACCCTATAACAGCTGAAAAAATACCGGTCATTAGGTTTTACTCACAAATTTATACCACAAGGATAAGGATCTTTATTTTCAGCCATGTTACTAAATTTCAAAATTTCATTGGAATCAGGTAGAAATAGCTCACCTTTTTAAAATAATGATACCTTGTCCAGTGTGTTAGCTTTGTGAATCGAGCCTTCTGTGTTTTGACTTTTTTTTAAATGTAAATGATTAAGTGATGCTCACTGGAGCCTAAAACTGTGTTTCAGTTCAGATACCTATGATTCTAAATTACATTGGGGTTAGTTCTCTCATAACAGATTAACTAAACACCACATGAGGAGAATGAAAGACAAGTCACAATTCATCAGAAAGACCTATGTTTATTATCACAAGTCATCTAAATATGTGGTTCCAGTAAGTTTACTGTGCTTGGCTTCTGTTAAAACCATTGCTCGACAGATAGAAATTATAGCATAACCACTGAGAGCTGTCTGAGATGTTATCTATTATAGCCAGTTCAGTGCATGAATAGCTATGTGTTTTGTATTAACTTTTAATTTTTACAAATTTTTTGCCACTTAATAATTCATTGTCTCAATTAACTCCCATTAAAATCCCCCAATAAGAGTAAGGTATTGTGTTATTTTGATATTTACCCACATATTTCATATTGATATTAATTAGTTCACACACCATTATTAATATTATTATAGTTAGGTCACTGAAAATGTTACCCTTGAAGAGCATTTCCCTTACAATAGGTATAATAGATACATTTAAGATGAATCCTCTACTTTCATATTAGCAATATATAAGAATAATGAGAAAGTAAACTATTACATCATATAATATACATAATATAAATCCTGCATTTATATAGTGCACAATTATATAGTGGAAACATTATATCTACATATAATGCGTTGTATTATTAAGCGACATGTAGAACATTTCACTTTGTAGAGTTCATGTAGAACACTTCGGCCTAATGAGTTGAGGTAACAAGGGTTCAAAGAACAGAACAATAAAAACAAGTTTCAGACCTTGGCTCAAATGAGCAATAGGTTCAATGCCAATACACCTGTCCTCTAACCTTGACAAGAGGAAGCCTAATTAAGAGGAGAAGACCCATCTAATGATCTTGGCACAATCAAATATGAGTACAGGTGTCAGAGATCCCCTGTAACTGCGCATGAGCCAAGGGCGCACTGCCGTACCAGCGAGAATTGCGCCATTCTGCGCATGCGCAGAAGATCGCCTCCAGCCGTGCAAAAGCGTGTCAAAATGGCGCACAGGAAGTGACACACAAAATGGCACACAGGAAGTGACACACAAAATGGCACACAGGAAGTGACACACAAAATGGCACACAGGAAGTGACACATCAACCTAACTACTTCCCCTCTAAAAGGCCGGCTCAAGCACCACCATATTGCTGGATTCTCTTTCAGCTCTCCTGTGTTCCTGTGATATTCTTCTTGCCTTGCTTTGACCCGGATTAGACCTGACGACTCTTGCTTGCTGCCTGCCCCCTCGACCTCGGATTTGTTTACTGGACTTTGATTTTGCCTGACCCCTCTGTGCTGTGATTGCTCGATTGGATCTGACCCCGTCTTGCTTACTTGGATTTCGGTTACCAGCATTCCTGGATATTGGCTTGCACGGTGTTATCACCACTGGCACTCGTGCCACTCGCTGTCTACATGGACTCTGTCTCCAACCTCAGAGTCCTCGGGACACGAGGTGCAAAGGAGGCCTCCTCACACTCAGTCTCTAAACCAGGTACGTGATAACAGGTGTCATTATTATCTGATTTTTTTTGGAGGTAATTCAAGGGAACATATATGATTATTTTGTTCAAAATCCTATAAAAAATTACCCTGTAAGCCCACATCAATTGAACACACCTGAATTGTTATGTGTTCCTGGCCGGCTGAATAAAACTACTTCTTGAAGATCTGCCTGGTGTTGATCCTCCGTTTATTCTACTTCATAGGAAAACTGTGCAAACCTCCAGTTAACTTTTTGTCAGAAAATTAAACTTTGCTGAAATGCCTATTATGTGTTTAATATATATTTTTGATACTTATATTTAAAACAAAGATTGGTTCAAAGATCGTCTGCTTTTAGATAATAATTAATGTTGACAGGAAAAGATGATAAAGGGTTGCTCAGCAATGCTATGGAAATATCTATGTGAATGGAAGCTGAATATGGTAGAAAAGTATATGCAATGAGAGTAAAGTAAGGTCAGACAATATGTGTTTGTGGGTGGATGTAAAATCATGAAAAACAATAAAAACAATTATCAGAAGTTCTATACGTTAAAATAGGGCATTACATTTTATAATAAATAGTTAGAAAAATCATCAAAGCTTGTTAAAATAGTATTATTGTTGAGGATTATATATGTAATATTTCCAGGGTAGCAAATCAGAGCCAATTAAACTTCAATGTGGTCGCCATCACTGTACCAAAACTAGTATGTATGTTGGAAAGAAATCCATGTCTTACGACACAGGCATTTGACTTTGCTAAAAATTCCCTTCAGTTTGCTTACAACCTAGTCTACAACAATTCAGCGTATATGCCACTTATTAATAGCACATAAGCAGACAAAATTGTAGTTGTTAGGAAACTATTTATAGAGCAGTCTAGACCCAGAAGTCTTTAGTTAAACTCCATTCGCTGTACAGCCATTTATTTTTCTCCTGACAGAGCCTTGGTAAGTTACAGTGCAAAACCTTTCTGATCTCCTAGTGGAAATGATGTGAGGTACACTAGAGATAAATGATGCATCACAATGTTATCTTCAGATATGTCCATTACAGCTAGAGAAGTATGAAGAAAAACATTTATAGCTGAAGTTCATTTATGGAAGAAAACTGTTTTTGAATGTAGTAGGAATATCAATCATCTAACTGTAGTCAGGGTATAAGGGGAAGAAGGGCGATTAAGGTATAATTTTATCCCTGGCTTTCTAGAATGCTGGGGTCAAAGGAGTGTTGTGACTAGTACAGATGTCCAAACATGGGGCCATTGTAGGTCAATTCAGGTAGCTTTAAACCAAACATGTACTAATAAACAAATGTTTTATACTAAGAATGTGACTGTATGGTAGGCATCAAAATGTTTAGGAACTTCCTTGCTATCATGTACCAGGCTTGGAGGTGGACCATCTGTGTCTCCCACAAATAGAGTAGCTTTGTCTAGGCAAACAAGAACCAAAGAAAGTCTGGCCTTCTTTGGGGCAACCCCTACAGGGCATTGGATTGTGTGGTGGACCCCTCAAGGTAGAAAAACCTAGGCTTACATTGCTGGAGATGGCTGAGAGTAAGCAGGAAACAAAGGTGACACACCAAATTGTCAGACAGATTCAGGGGAAGGCCTAAGGTCAGAGATGACGGCAGGCATACAAAGTCAGTGAACTTGAAATAAAAACAGGACCATCAATAGGAAATCAATCAGCAGGGTAGCAAGAACCTGGTACAAAAGATATCAGGAACAGAGTACCAGACACAGGATGCAGAAACAAGGTACTGAAAGAAGGTAAAGGGTATAGGATACAGTGGGAACACCAGGGCTCAGATATGCTGGGAACCTGTTTGCTCAGGCATTTAACTAAGGCTAAATCCTTAGAAAGCATTAGCAAAATTGTCCCCAAGTTGGGAAGTTCAAAGTGAGTACTGTAACCACTAAATGTAGTGGGTACACGCCCATGGAACACTCGAGATCAAAAACTGTGAGGAGGTATAGCACAGGAAGATGGGCTTTGGCCTTCTACCGAACAGTCAGTTTGACATCAGTTTAAGATGTTTATAAGATTGTTGAGAAATCATTGACAGGTGAATTGGACCTGCAGCTGACCTACTTCTTACCTGTTTCAAGTAGGTTTTGCATTCCCATAGACTTGCATGAGTATACAAAACCCATTTAAAGTGAACAAAAACCCTTTGACACAAGACCTTACAGTAATGCTTACCAGTCCATGTCCTGTTTTGTGAAAATAGGTTTTCCCTATAGCAGCTGACTTTCCTTTAAGGCTAGTATGCCTATCAGTACTTGGATGCCCCTTCAGGACTTAAAGCGTGGTTTGCAGAACAGATATGCTCACCAGCAACCCCAGAGAGAGAGAGAGTTTACATACCATGTCAGATGGCTTCAGGGTGTGCAATGGTTCATAGTAGGTGCTGTATGCATAAGCAACTAGGACTAGTGCTGCCTGGATGCCAAGCTTGCAGATGTCAGGGCTGGTAGCAGGGAGTGGCAGAGTCAGTTCTCTAAGCAAGGTTCTGGGCAGGCAGCAGTTAGTAGCGTAATCCATTTTCCAGTCAAGGGTCAGTGCAGGCAGCAATTAGTAGTGTATCCATCTTCCAGACAAGGGTCAGTGCAGGCAGCAATTAGTAGTGTATCCATCTTCCAGACAGGGGTCAAGCAAAGAATAACAGTTAGAGGCAAGGCTCAAGGCCAATAAGGGCAGAGATAGTGGATCCCTGAGGATGCTTCTCTCTGCCGACTAGTGGAAGTACAGGGCCTGGTAGCACAGGGCTTGTTGCCCAACAACTGCTGACACTAAGGCCAGGGAAGTGAGAGAAGCAGCAGTGGGGGAATTGAGAGACAGCATAGGAGCATGTCTCACACCCCTACCTAACGCACTCTGTGGAAGGTAGCAGCACATAGTGGTACACTAAATGAAATGGTTGCTGGTCTGAAATGGGGAGGGGGCTGAATGCTTGCAACAACCCTGAAGAGAGACATATGTTCTATCCCCTACCTGGTGGTACTTTTAGAAGTGGATTTAAAGGAGATCAGTCATCAGATTTTGCACCTCATGGTTTTAAATGCCATATCATGGTGTGAGATCAGCCGCCTACATGAACAATATGTGTTAACTTATCCTTGAACAATCACATTCAATAACTACTTTGTAAATATCAGTATAATCAACATTGCTTGGAGAAAGACTAAAGCTCAGAAAATACATCTGCTTCTTGTATCTGATGCCACATTTAGCCACAAATGTCAGCAGCTTTTCTGTAATCTCTTCCCAGAATGTAAAATGCAGTATAAACACTTTGCTTTCTAACATTTCGCACATTATTTGGCTCAATTGCTAATGAAATACATATTAACCATGATAGCCTGTCATGGGGGTGGTAAATATGATGGAAATCACTACTCCGCTCTCATTGTAATCAAACACCTCATTTTGTTGTGTGGTTCCATGATTAGACCCTGTGCTTGATTAAAGGAGGCCAGAAGCAGACTGGACCAGGAAGGCATTTGCACCCAGACCATCCTCTCTTTGCTAATTCAGTGGCTCCCCAATCCTCAGACCTAAGCTCACATGGCGAGCAGCACAGTAGTACTTCTGTAGGAGACAAAAGTGTTGTTTGAGTACTGCTGCACTGGCTGCCAGATTATTATGCTCTCCTTTTCTGAAAGTCATTTTGTTGTCTTTTAAAGCTTATATAAACCCTAAAAAACAAAAATTCAATAAAAGTTAAATAGTATATTGCAGCCTCACAGTCCTTCAGGTGGATTGGTAGCTGCATTAGTTTTGATTTTTCAGGCCTGTTATACTTTATTTTCACCTCCCAGTAACACAATGCCTGTCCTAGGATCATTTACTGTACCACATCTATGAAGCAGAAGTGTTGTCACCCTAGGTTTCCCTCTCTCCTCACCTCCATAACATAAGGGGAAGATATTCTGTAAATAGGAGAACTGGGCAGGGCCAATTACATTGTTTAGGATTTCAGTGAAGCAGAGACAAAGAGAACATGAAGAGAATGCCGTGCCAGTGTATTACCCACCTAAAGCCACAATTGCCCACAGGTTTCACTCAGTTTGTTAACCGCGGTCACAATTCACGATGTGTGACCAAAATCAAGCATGTGGCATGGCATACCCCAGGGTGTGGGGTCTAAGGGTTTGCGGTGATCTGCCTGGGACCCCCTCACGGAAGTTTGGACTTGGTTGCATGTTGACCTCAGGTTGCTACCCCCAGGTTCACCCTGCTTGCATGTGTAAAATATCCGTACACATTAGAGACAGAAAAAATGGCTGTGCTCCAGTCAGCGCAGGCAAGGTGAGATGGCAGCAAAGAAAATGGAAATCCCAAAAAGGCTCCTTTTGCGCCCGAGGCAATTAAAAAAAACGAAAAACGTGCCCTCTCCCAACAGGTGTGTGATGTCACCCAGCACCGAGCAATGAGGAGAGAGAGAGCCGGCGGCTGTCAGATTCTGGCCGAGCGGCTCTCACTCCTCACTGCTTGGCCATGCGGCTCCCCCCCCTCCTCTGCGCCCCCGGCCACCTTCAGCGCTTCACTTCTCCTTGGATCCCTGCTGCATACAGTTGGGGGAGAACAGTGGGGATCCAGAGCAGAAGCCCCACTTCTCCCTGTTGGCTGAGCCCTGGCTGCAACCCCCGCC
>NW_017306692.1:316098-334819 GCF_000935625.1 Nanorana parkeri | reverse complement strand
GCGCCTCGCTGCCCCCCCCCCCCCCCCCGTACCTGCACCCGAGGCGAGGGCGCAATCGGGAGAACGAAGCCCAGTCGGTACACCAGAGATCAGTCCACAGAAAGTCCGCTCAAAAACAAAGGAACAAATGGCAGCTCGGGGACTACATGAGTGTTGCTCAAGCAAGGCGGGCAGGTCTGAGCAGAATTTAAATAGTAAGAGAGAAAGCAGGTGACACCCATAGCTGCTAGCTCAGTGCAGCAAAAACAGAGCAGATGCTTGTAGAACCACAGGTGCCAACAGACCCACAGCAGCAAAGAGGTAAAAACAATGCAAGATTGTTGAAGCACAGGTCTATAGCTGATCTGTGACAACCATGTATTGCCACATTTGCTTGGATATTACTGCATTTAAAGGCTTTGGTGTCATCTGTCTCAATGTGGCCAAGTCGGCACTGCTTGTTTCGTGGACACTATTACCACATTAACCCTTAACCCTCACTATTAAATCACTCCCCCAAAAAACACTGATATTCTGGCCTCTTGCAGCAATGAATCTCTCCTGCATCTCAGGCTTGCCTACAGGCTAAAGTTCTGAGGTGTGCTATTGTATATCAGCATAAAGTGGCCATGCCAGTAACATTTAGAAAATCTTAGGTCAGTAAGTATTTAATAGCCAGCTCACTGCTCATCAGCTTATCATTATATTCTGTTCTTCCCTTCATCCATAAGGTTTGGGGACCCCCACACAGTATTGTGCTCAGGGTCCCACACAGACCTTAATCCAGCCCTGAATACAGACACAGAGAACCCATTTGTTTGCTTATCTGTGTCAAAAAAAGTAAGTGTCACAAAAACTATTTCCAATAAGTTACACATATTACACACACACCCACTATATATCACAAGATCATTATCCAACAAAGAAACCCAATAAAATCAGTTAATCTTGTATAAAAGATGATGATCAGTGAAAGAACACTTACTCCCCGTAAATAGAAACACTTCCAAAAAATGCAATAGGATTTATTTCTAAATAGGATATAATATTCACTGAGCTTAGTGAATACTGTAAATCTGTGTTCACTATGAATTTCCAATCAAGTGTATAAGACAAATGTTTTTCACTGATTTAGTGATTGTAGTGAACAAAGTTCACCTTATTCACTAAACTTAGTTAGCATCCTCTACCCTTTTTATTATTTAACCCCCATAAAGCATCCTCCCAATGGTGTCCTTAGATGTGGTAGTTACTTTTCTTTCTATCAGGCTAATGTTTAGATACACTTTAAGTAAAGAGATATGTGATCTCTACATTTATCAGATACATAGCATGGTGGATGCTTATGTACACAATGGAATCTTGGTATGTATGTCACATCAAAATACAATTTGCTTGTAATTAAAGGAGAACTATGGGGTACACTTTTTTTGAATTTGATGATAGAGGAATACATTTTGCAATGTACTCCTGTAACCGAAAATGCACCATAAGCTTACAATTCAGTGTAATATGCTGTGGGCGGAGCTAAGCTGTGTTTAGAAGCGATACCGACAATACTGTCTGGATCCTCCTCTGCCATTGAGCGACAGCAGCTTGTAGGAGCTGCTGCACGTTCATGAGAACCTGTGCAGACGCTCAGGGCACATCTTATCAGAGACTATTTATATTAGGTAACAGGTCTACGAACACTAGCACATCCATCCCGCAGTTTGTTTTCGGTCCTGCTCCCTTCTCCTCTGTCCTCTACACTGCTGTCTCCAGACAGTACACATAACACATTGGCACTAAGACTGTCAGTTTGGCTCCCCCTCCTCCCCTCTGCTGTCTTGGGACATACACAGGGAGAAGAAGAGATAAAGACAGCAGAGTGAAGGAGAAGGGGGGGGGGTGCAAGGACAAAGCTGAAATGACGGTCTTAGTGCCGATGTGGTATGTGTATTGTCAGGAGACAGAAGTGTGGAGGAGAGAGGGGAGGGGGAACGAAAGACAAACTGTAGGATGGATGTGCAAGTGCTAACAGGTTCTCATGAACGCACAGCAGCTCCTAAAAGCTGCTGTCACTCAATGGGAGAAGAGATCCCAGCAATATTATCAGGATCGCTTCTCAGCACAGATCTTATCCAGCCCACAGTGTATTCCACAGAATTTTAAGCGTATGATGCATTTTTGATTACAGGAGTACATTGCAAAATGTACTCCTGTATCATAAGGAAACATAAAATGCAAAAAAAAGGTGTACCCCATAGTTCTCCTTCTCCTTGAGTTTAAACTCTTAGCTCCGCTTCATTGGGATCAATTTTTTTTTTATACAGCACAGAAACAGTTGAATGTTTATATTTTGCTGGCCTTTTTGCAAGGTCATTTTGCAAGATTTTGTGAACCATTTGAGTCTCCAGGCCTTTTTTTCTTGGCTCCACATGTTATATTTTTTATGTACTGTAATCTACTTTAACATATTTTATATCATTCTTTAAGACATATAGGGCTTTAATTTGGTAGCAAATTCAAAACCTCATCTGAGCATGCAGAACCTCATCCGAGCATGCAGCATTGTCAGGCCTGGAAATGAAGGGCCAATGAACATGAACCCCCCTCCTGAACCATACCAGGCCACAGGTCCCCAACATTAGGAGGGTATCATGTTAATGGGGGGCCTCATCCCCAAATCCCTGGCCTGGTGGATGTGGAGGTTTGTTGGGGAGGACTCATCGGAACCTGAAAACTCCCTTTAAGATAACAGGCCCACCTCCTATGTGAATGAGAAAGGGGTATATAGCCCCTTACCTGGAAATAGTAAATAAACACACATACACCGTGAAAAAGCCCTTTATTATAAATGAGTAAATAAATAGACATTGTTTCTCAATGTAAATCCAAAGTGAATAATGTCATCCAGCAATATAGTTGCAATGCCCATCATGATGAATGACACCTTGGCGACCACAATGATCTTCTTCTGTCGCACTGCCTATGGCAAATGATGGCTGGAAGCTGAATGTCAACAAACCAGCCGAGTTTGCTGGGTGACATCATTGACCAAATATTGTCATGACCATTTTTAATCAATGATTTCACCCGGGAACCTCACTGGTTTGTTTGCACTGTGAAACACACCAGTAGTCCATTTACTGATGGTAGTAATATTGCCACTAAATAAATGGCTGCAGCAGCCAGAGGTTCGGAAGGGCAAGCACACTGGCTAAATCTGGCTTTTTAGTGAGCCCATTTGAGGAACTGAAAACAAGCTGAGTTTGGGTCGAATGCATGGTAAAACCAAACCCAATGCTCATCCCTTATATTAAACACAATGGGACCAGTTCCCCACAAATTATGAGAGTAGAAGTTATTTATATGTTTTTATTTTACCATTATTTTGCTTGCTGAAACATGTTTACAAAAGCTGGAATCCTGATTGCATACTCAGTTTGTGATAACTGTGAGTTAATGTGGTGTTATTTTACCATCATAGACTTTAATTTATCCTTTACTGTGAGAAAATAACATATTAGGTGGTGTTTTAACACTTTTGCAGTATATTTTCATAGCAGAAGGGATGGAGCAGATACCCTGTAGATGGCTTGACTTTCACTTTCACCATATGTTTACAGTCATAAAACAAAAATGTCATATTTACTTTAGCTTGCCATTTTAACATCTCTAACCCTGTATCTTATAATGTCTATGTTAATTTAGTCCCCATTGAATAGAACCTTGAATAGAAGCTGAGAACCACATTTATTCACATACATATTCTGTATGCCTTTGTACACATGCGGTAGCACTGTGCTAAGAAACTAGTACACAGTTTTATTCACAACTCCCTCACAGCTCCACACTTGTACCTAATGTACTGCAGGCATCCCCACCCACCTTTCTACTTTGCCAGCCTTTCCCCCAGCCTGAGAGCCTAGTTGCACTGCATGTGATGTGGCACTAGACATTGTGGGAGATGACCCGGCACAAAGAACAAGCAGAAGCCGCTACTCAGAAGAGGCAGGGATATGCAACAGTTTTAAAAGTAAGAAAATAACAAATATTTGGAGCATTATAACAAACATTTTTATTTAATTTACAATGTTTTGAATACCTAATGTGATGTTGTTACCTTTAGATCTCTTTTAAGGATAAAGGGTTGCACATATAAGGAATATTTTTGCCACCTGCATACTAATTTAAATTCAGAAGAGAAAGAATCATTCATGAAATAGCAATATATTTTTCACTTAGCAGAATGACCTAAAACGTTGGGTTGATTTAGATCTACATGTGTGGAAAATATTGTCTGGATCTTTCTCAACTGCAGTGCGGCTCTGCACTGTCAACAAATAGCAGGCAGTAGCCCGCTAGATGCTGATTGGTCACATGAGTACATTAGTAATTACACTCCTTTGACCCAAAAGAGGACCTGGTCTAGCAGCCAGGCAGGACTGAGGCTCGGGTGAGTATATCTGTTATATTTTACACCCTAGACCAAAACGAGCAGTTAACCCTTGCAGTGTGGGGGTAGCCCCACTCAAGGGTTAATCTTATTTCTACCCGGAGTTCTTTAAAGGTTGCCTAAGATTAACTGATGAACTGTTGGGGAATATTTTCTCAGTACTGGATGTACTTTCATTTTTTGTGCTGGTCTATTTATATATGTTATGTAACGCTCAAGAGATTATAATCAAATATTTCAAAAGGATTTCTCTGATACATGTTATGCCCTTGTTTAGATTCCTGGTTATAACAAAGAAAAACTGATATTTTAGTCCATACGGATTTGCCATATGTTCCCTTGTGTATTCATAATGGCCCGTACTGCAGCCGAAGCACTCAGCCGAGTGCGAGCCAAAGCGGACCATTCTACCCGCAAGTTGTAAAAAATATAGAACAAAAAAAAACAGCGCGGGTCCCCCTCCCAAACCATACCAAACCCAGGTCAGGTAGGAATGATAAGAGTGACCCCAAGTTAAAAATTAAAAAAAGTGTGGGGTTCTCCCCAAAAGTTATACCAGACCCTTCAGGTCTGGTTGGAATTTTAAGGGCCTACCCCCACAGTTTTTGTTTTGTTTACACTGTCAGTTTTCATTCTGTTCGCTACCTCTGAGATTGTGAACAGAATGACCCGTGCTGAATGCCACGTGGAAGAGAGAAGGGAAGTGAAGGGAGTCGAAGTCAGCCGATGTACGGCTGAAAATAGCTGTACATGGAGGTGAACAGCCGAACAGGTTTCAGCCCCCTTCACTTCGGCTAGGTTATTCACTCGGCTGCCTTCAGCAATTTCTATTCACCCCACTTCATCACAATGCAACAAGCATCAGATAATACCTGAAATCTATCAAAACGCCACTCTGAAGTAGGTGATAATTCTGCACCTTGATATTGAGAGATAAAAGGACCTCTTCTCTTTGTGAATTGCATGTCATGAAATAATGCCTAACAAAAATAACCGCTAAGTCTAATTTTACACGATAAGAAGTGTTACTGAGTTTTGTGACTTGAATACCAATACATAGTAACTACATAATGTGATATCAATGAAATAAGGGGGCGAAATAAAAAAAAATGCTGTAAATTGACCCTATAGTTTAAATAAAAGTTTTAAAAGTATATGATGAAGGACACATCTGGGGCATAGCTAGTCTAGTCTAAGGCAGTAACAGTCACATAGAGGGCAATTAGACTGTTGCTGGCACATTAGCTACAGTGACACTAAACTCAAGAGTCAAATCCTAAAAATGCATTCAAGTACCTTAACTATTAACAAAAACGTATCTTATTTGTGTATCACTCAGCTGTAGATTCTCAAATCATCTCTGTATTCATGCTGACACTGTTGAAGGGAGGGTGGCTACTTTTGTTCTCCATGGTCCTTGTGTGTTGTGAAGTAGCGACCGCTTCAATCTCGCGTTTAGTTAATTAATAATTTGTATTGAAGCTATAACCTATCACAGGAGCGAGCGTGGAGAGGTGGCAACTTTACAACACACACAGGGACCATGGGGTACAAAAGTATCCACCCTACAGAAGGAAGGACAGCGTCAGCACCAATCCAGAGATGATTTGAAGATCTACAACAGTAAATTTTTGATAATAGTTGTGATACTTGATTACATTTTTAAAATGTAACTCCTGAGTTTAGTGTCACTTTAAGGATTGTTGTGGTAAGAATTAGGGCTGATTTGTCACTTTTTTGACTCTCACTCTCTGATTCGTATAAATATTGGTACATAGATCAGGCAAATCTGCACACAGATATTCAGGAGAATTCAAAGAAAGAAAGAAAACTGAAAAGAAAAGCAGGGTGTCGCTCCAGGTTACTCCATGCTTGCCTGCTATTGCCAGGTGCTTGTCTAGCTCATTTGTCGAGAGCCACTATACAGGAAAATTGGATGACTGCATACCAGTTATGTCCAAACTTTTTCTTTATTATTTCATAAAAGCGTAAAACAAGAGATGAATTGAGACCTCTGACACATTTCATGCACACAGATGCTTGGTCAGAGTCTAATGAGAGCTAGGCAGGTGGGATGGGCCCCTAAACTTAAAGTCAAAAAGTTTTTAAGCTATTTCAAATGCTGATTAAATCAATTACAATGGATGCTGCTCCATGATGTTTAAAAGTTTTAGTTACGTGGCTAATCAGCTGTTCCCCTGAGCAATGGCCCTGATATCCTGTGGCTCCTTTCCCTTGCAGGGTTTTATAGAGGCTCCCTTGTGTGTGCTAGCAAGCTATGTGAGACTCCACAAACACACAGGAACAGCAAGGCAAGCCATTCCCCTGCTTCCATCTTCCCTCTCTTCCTTCCTTTTTTCTCCATTCTCCAGGCTAGTAGATGGATGGCTGCTGGACACTGCTCTTGTCTTTGTGATCTTGTACTGGACAGGAATTTCAGGGAAGCTGAGCTGAAAGAGTTGCAGAGTTGTGCTTGATCAAAGGCCCCATTCACATCTATTGTATTGTAATATGCGCGTCTGTCGCGCGACCGTCACGCGGTTTTTTTACCGCGATTCGCAGTAAAAAAGTCGCGCGACCGTCGCGCGATTCCAAAGGCTGCTTGGCTGTATCCCAATGGAAAACGCCCTACAAAACGGCCCAAAGTAGTCCCGGGACCTTTTCAGGCGTGGGCCGTTTTGTAGGGCGTTAGGGACGGGCGGAAATACGCCAAGGTGGGAACGAGGGCATTGACTACAATGCAATTTATATTTTTGAGCGTTTTGTAGAACGTTCGTCGAGCGTAGAACGCCCTACAAAACGGTCAGGTGTGAACGAGGGCAAAGATGTAAAGAAATACTTTGCTGGCCAATGTATATTTGTCTAATCTAGATTCATTATTGCAAAAAGTTTGAGAGTTTAATACTACTTTAAATGCATTGTTTAGTTCTGTTAAATAAAGCATTAATGTATAGAGCGCCAACAGTTTGCGCAGCACTTTACAATATAATGAAGACATTACAATCACAGTACAATTCAAGACAAGATGGTAAGGAGGGCTTACAACCTTAATATACAGTATTCTGAATGTTTCATAATATAAACAGGACAACCCATTTTGGCCTGATGATTTTTTGCTAGGAGGGGATTTAACAATTTACTGCAGTTCTTCAGGCTCATATTACCTGCTGAGATATGCTAATTTGTGAAATGTGCACTGATCTAAAAAATTAGATATAACTTGAATGTTTTTCAATGTGAAGCCTGTTAACAAATTATAAAAATCACTATAACAGCTTGTTAAAAGTTGAGTCATTTTTAATTGTCCACAGGCACTGCTTGCATTTAAAGCTATTCTCAGGGCTCCCCCAACCCGCCTACACCCCCTCCCCTCTTAACTTAACGCTGGTTTTACAAAAAAAAAAAAGCTGCACTCACCAAAAGCCACAGTCACATAATGCCTTGATACTGAGTGTTGTTTCTTATTCTGTTTACTGGAGGCAGGGTCTTTCTTCAGGTATCCACGTCACTGCCTGCAGTAGTCCAGTGGTGGGGTCCCCTCAGGGTCTAAAACAGGAGTCTGAATCTTTGACTTCAGCACAAGGGAACTGTCAGAAACCAGCCTTGTGGACACATCCACAGTGGTTTAGTGATCCATTGAGGAACTTGGAATCCAGCAGACTTAGGTGAACATGTCATTTTTTACAAGGTGAGAAAAACAAACCTGCGGGAGGGATTAGCGGGGGTTATATTTGTCCAGAGCTTACAAATATACATTTATTGATGTATTAATGATCAGAAAGCTGCTTAGAGTACAACTCTGGTACATGTAAAAATGTATGTGGGGCTACACATGCACAGCAAGGATTAACTGCTTGTTTTGGTCTAGAGGCTAAGAGAAAGAAAATATACTCACCTCATCCCCAGTCCTGCCGGGACCCATGACATCATCACATCTAATGCAGTTACATTAGACATGAGGACGCTGAGGGACATTCACCCCCATAGAGGAAGGGGAGCGCTCACTGCCATAGGGCCGAGGATCAGGTGAGTATTTTTTCTTTATTTTAGCCCCTAACCCAAAACGAGCAGTTAACCCCTGCAGTGCAGTGGTAGACCCATTGCAAGGGTTATTTTTTACATTTCCTGGAGTTCTTCTCTAAGTAGCAGCAAGGAGAGTAGAGGAGAGGAGTCGGCAGGTATTGTCGATAGAAAGGACAAATAGCACTACATTACACGAGTAGTGCTACAATTCCCTATCTTAAGAGTGAACCCTGAAAACTTAACTGAACACCTATTCTCCTACATAAGCAAGTCTAATTACAAAAATGTACCATTACAAAAAAATATACTGAATTTACCTTAGTTTAGTTATCCTGGGGTAAACCAGTGAAGTATGATGTGGCAGATTATAGTTTTTCCAGTCTCTAGTTCACTTCCACTTAAATGAAGCCAATAACTGTAGCTGAACTTGACCACTGAAGAATAATTGTATTAACAATCATCAAAAACTCTTGTCAGCTGGATACCATTCTCAGTTTCTTGATGGCAGTGTCACTATAGCATACAACACTCCTTAACATGCTTATTGTTAAAAGAGTTCAAGGAGCAAAAAACTAATTTAAGTCTCCACAGCAACCAGTCAGGAACAATCTTTTATGTGTCGGATTTTAGCAGGTTACTTTACTTCTCATCTAAACCACAAAAAAAGGCTCCAAGGCTTTAAGACCAGGAAAGCACATATCAAGTTTAATGTTTTGCTTCACGAATGAAAATTTCATATACAACTTTATTTAGTATATTATATTTCATATTTATACTAATTTGTGGATTTCCTCATCACCATAACTCCCTTTCTGTTTAACAAACACTGTATTATATGAACTGGCAGTGAGGTCATTTACTTTCCAGTCACTCAAATAATGATGCCTGTAACATATACTACTTTAAAGAAAGATGTTGTTATGGAAATAATAATAATGTACCCTTTACAGAATTCAGATATATTCATCATTGCTTATGAGTAATTGGAACAAAAAGTATAGGAAATTAATGTTTCTGTTGAAAATAAAATGGTAGAAAATTTGATTTTTTTTTCCCAATAAAAGTTTTATTGAGTTTAACAGTGCAAGTACACACAGATATGTTATAATGCCAACTGATGCCTGTGGTTAGCAGAACATCCATATACAACTAGACAGATAAAACATAAAACGTATTACAGTTATGGAAAGGCACAGGATTGGTTCATAGGGAGTAGCATCCAAACCCATCTCAGCTGTTATCGTGTAAGGGATTTTTTTTTTTTAATAAAGCTTAGGGTATCCAACAAAAAAATACAAGAAAAATTACTTTATCAGGAAACTGCAAATAACCTCAAGGCCACTGGCATAAAAATTTGAAAGTATTTAAATTATTCCAACCACATCTCTGGAGATAATCACCGTTATGAAATATTATGCAATAAATAGTGTCTTTTAATAGGTCCAAATCGAATGAATCTCATGCTATTAATCCATGGTTTAAACTAGTGGATCACACATCTCTTATTACAATCTGTCCAAAGATAGAATTGCATCTTTAAACGCTAATGTATCTGGTATCGATCCACACATGAGCATATATTCACTCCTGTAATAGCTCGATAAGACAAACTAGCATTCTTAATAGGCACATTGTTCAGCATAAGCATAGAAAAGCAACAGATGTTGACATAAACCCCACTTGGAGCGCTCTAGTATAAGCCAGCATGAGTATATATATTCACTTTTGTACTAGCATAAAAGATGAGCAAGACAAACTTGTAACCCAAAGCATACACAGCATTGAACATAAGCATAGAGAAGCAACAATGCTGGATATGGGTCTATTGTTGGTGGCTAACCTTTTAAAAATGTTTTCCATTTCTACATAGTTTTTTGAAGTCTGGTTATCCCTTGATTTTATTTAAAATGTTTGCTGTTTTTTATCTAAGGTGGATGTTTCCTGGCGTTCTGATTAAAGGAATCCTCATAGCTGAGATTCAACCACACAAGTGTCCTCATACTGCATGATTGCAAAAGAAAAAAAGGGGGGGTGTCAAAGCAGTTTGGCAGCTGACTGCTGATTACTGATTGCATTAGGTCTAACTTTGGTACCTATTGGACTACAGTCATATTTAGACACCTAATAAAATGTATAACATATGACGAAACGCGTCGCGGCGGGGCTACACATCTCAATACCACGTACTATACGGAAGTACAGGCCATTCACACGCCGCCTATAACCGGCGGTTTTCTTTGTTTTAAACTGTGAGTGTATACTATATTTTTTTTATAAATGTCAATTCGTTACCACACTATGAGGAGTTTCCTTTTTTAATTTTCGTTAACCACCGACCCATGTGACACCGCTGGGACTGGCACTGCGACTGTATTTCTATTGCCTAAAGTCAACCACAGTGTGGTGAGTGCGCACCCCAGAGGGGAGAATGTTGTGACGTGACGAGTTATTTGCTGCACTAGAAGGCTGGTAACCGCTGAGAATCAGCGGTTACCACTCATTAATGTATCCCTCAGTTTAGAGGCATCCATTAATGAAAGGGTTAACCTTTTTCAGACACCCGATACCTTAATATCGGGTGTCTGAGAGTCAAAGCAGAGCGTGCACATGCCGGCTTTTGCCGGCATTCTGACAGCTCGTATAGATCGAGAGATATCTCTCTCAAGCTATACTGGCTTTTTTTTTCTTTCACTTTCAGGAATAGATACATAATGTATCTATTCCTGAAAGGAGAATGTTTCAGTTTTCTGATGGTTGTTGTAACAATCAGAAAACTAGTGACAGCTGAATCCTGAACTGCTGCAGGATCAGTGTCACTAACTTATTATCGGCTGTTCTGAAGTTTGAAGCAGCCTGATAATTACCAAAAATGTATTAATTTATCAAGCAGTAATAGTGAGATTAATTCACAATGACTGCTTGATATAATTAAATAAATAAAATAACACAAAAAATTTGTATTTGTCCTAAGTGAGGCGTTAGACACACATATGTGATATAAATATGTAGCCCTATCTGTCCTCTAAAAAAACAATATATAATATGTGTGGGTGCACTTTGTAAGAAAGTATATTACTGACGTGGAAGAATCACACAGCAAAAAAGTCAAAAGTGTGTCAGTCATTTACGAACAGAAACTAAAAACAAGCTCAGTCATGAAGGGGTTAAACACTTTCTGGATTATTGTCATCAATTAAAGAAACTTTATATTTGGACACACCGTATCACTAATTTTTGTTGCACTTCCTTATGGACTATTAAGTTGGGATAATTTTGATGCACTTCATTTATTATTCATCACGTTTGATGTTATTTAGCACAAGGCGTTTATATCCACATTAAAATTGTGTTAAATATTGTGGGATATATGCATTGATATATAGATTGTATGCACGTTTGCACTGAATAGAGACTCTTCACCTTATATTTCACGAGCTGCCACCAGGATAATGAAACTGGCAGTCTACTCATTAGAGGCTTTTTAATGCTCACTATTTGATACATAGATAGGTATAGTCCATTGATTGGTGACCCTGAGCGCTGCACATTGATTATATACATATTTAAACTGCTAGCACCAATGCTGTAACTGTGGGAGTTGACTATGTCAGGGACCAGGACACCTCCAGGTTGCACCGTAAAGCTGGAGCAGATCCTGCAGTTCTGGTATCCTGACAGAATACTGTGGCCATACGACCAAATTGACCATACGGGGACCTGCAGGCTTTTCTCTTGTTTTCTTTTTACTACTGTCGCGATGGATCTCGATGGGATACATTATTATGTGCACTTATCATCCGAGGCGCCGCAGCACTGCCGAAAGTTGTTTCAGGGCTTCCCCATAGCAAACCTAAGGGAATGTGTCCGCAGGGCTCACTGTTTTATGGGTCTGACTGGTTGTCCTTTTGGGGATATTCAACCCTTAATCAAACTTTGTAACGAACTAGCTTTGAGTGGTGATTAGGGTGATGACTTTTTCCCTCCGTTTACCCTGTCACAGGTTGCGTCGCTGGTGTGGCTCTTAGAGGATGATCCTGCTGGGTTCGTTGAACATTACTCCGAATGTTCACAGGAAACCTTGTTGAGATATATTGAGGCAGTTCAGTCCCTTATTAACCAGGGGGTCTGTGAGGAAACCTTTGCCCAGCCCCTGCTCATGATGTGGTCTGACATATGTTCCAGGCAGTCTAGCCCCCTTCCAGATCCCGATAGGGTTTAACTAGGTTGCCCATGACAACCGCAGTGACTCCTGCTATTCCTAATAAAATCCACTCCCAGTTTTCCATAGCAACAGCTCCTGTCTGCAATTTAGCTACACTTGGTCCCAATGCTACCCAGCAAAAACCTTAATTTCCCTTACCAAAGTATCAGTCAGTGGCAAAAGATCTTGAAGAATGGGCTGATTTTTCAGAGGATGAGGATTGGATTGACTGCTCCAAGGATGAGACTGTAGATGACTGTTTCCAATTCTTTTCCAGTCCAGCCTGCTTTGGTGCCAGTCCACCTGCTTCTGTGCCAGCCCAGCCTGCTTCAACTTCTGTGCCAGCCCAGCCTGCTTCAGCTTCTGTGCCAGCCCCGCCTGCTCCGGCTTCTGTGCCACCCCAGCCTGCTCCAGCTTCTGTGCCAGCCTGGCCTGCTCCAGCTTCTGTGCCAGCCTGGCCTGCTCCAGCTTCTTTGCCAGCCTGGCCTGCTCCAGCTTCTGTGCCAGCCCGGCTTGCCCTGGCACAAGATCCTTCATCCGTGGGACCTCCCATATCCACGTCCCTCCATGCCATCCCAAGAGGTTCCCTTAATTTTTTGGACAGGCTGGCCCATTCAGGCAAGTGGGGTCCTCACCCATTTCTTAAGACCTCTTGCCCTCTGGCCTCCACTATAGTTGTTTGCATGTCCTGAGACTCCGTTTCAACTATGGCAGTGTTTGCCTGCTGCCCAGCTCCTCGTCTCTGCTGATCCTGTGCCTGCTGCCCAGCTCCTCGTCTCTGTTGATCCTGTGCCTGCTGCCCAGCTCCTTGTCTCGCTGATCCTGTGCCTGCTGCCCAGCTCCTCGTTTTCTGCTAATCCTGTGCCTGCTGCCCAGCTCCTCGCCTCTACTGATTCGGGGCCTGCTGCCCAGCTCGTCTCTACTGATCCAGTGCCTGCTGCCCAGCTCTTCACCTCTACTGATCCAGCGCCTGCTGCCCAGCTCTTCACCTCTACTGATCTGGTGCCTGCTGCCCAGCTCCTCGTCTCAGCTGATCCTGTGTCTGCTGCCCAGTTCATTGTCTCTGCTGATCCTGTGCCTGCTGCCCAGCTCATCGCCTCTGCAGACCCGGTGCCTTGGCTGCTTGTCCAGCTGAACTTTGTGGGACCTTCGCTCACTGTCGGCTATGGTCTTGGTAATAGGGTTGTGCCCCTTGCAGCCGAGGGGCCTGGAGGTTTGAGCATCCGCTTTAGGTGGGGTGATCGTGAGCGCAAGCCTGTACCTGGTAGTGCTGATGTCCCGGGAAACGGGGCAGCTCCATTTGAGCCTTCCTGTTTCCGAATGGTGTCACTATGTACTCTGAAGTATGTGGTGACCTGGGTCGGGTGGCCACTGCTTTGGGGGTATCCGGGTGGCTGACTAAGTGCACTGTCGGTCCTAGAGACCCCCCCTGCTGCTTAGAGGTGGTGTGCCCGCGGAAACCCGAGCTCCTCAGTGCTGGGGGGTACACGCTGCAGAATCCTGGTGCCCATTGCCTTTGTGTTGGGACTTCCAATGGCTTATGGAATTTACTGCTGGACCCTGGTGGTGGAATGCTCGGCCTGTTGCCTGACCCTGGTGGATGGGGGCTCGAATGATTATCGGACAATGGCAGTGGGGCGTTCAGCAGACGGGCCTTCTGTGGCCTTGTTTTCTGGACTTTCCACTTTGGGCCTTGTTGGAGCGCCCGGAGCCCGCTCCTTGAGAGGGGGGGTGTTACTGTCAGGGACCAGGACACCTCCAGGTGGCACCGTGGAGCTGGAGCAGATCCTGCAGTTCCAGTGCTCACCTGCCGGTGTCTCTGGTCAGTCAGCAGCTGTCTGTGACCTGAGCACCTCCAGGTTAGACTGTGACGCTGGAACTAGGACCTGCAGCTCCAGGGCTCACCTGCAGGTGTCTGCAATTAAGCACCGCCTGGTGTTACCTGGGAGGGTTTTTAATCCCTTCCTGCAGTGGGGATTTTGCCACAGTATTCTTGCCCTAACCTGTATCCTGTTGCCTGAATCCTGTAGCCTGAGTCCTGTAGCCCGAATCATGTAGCCTGTTGCCTCCTTGGACCCTGACTCCTTCCCCAGGGGTCTCTTGATCTGAGGCTCGCCTCCTGTGGCCCTGCTCCCCTGGTTAACTTGCCCTGTGTACTACGTGTTATTCTGTTTACATTTAGTTTGGCTAATTTATGTTGCTTGTGGGTGTTGGTGGGGTTGCTTGCGTTTATATGATTTTGTATGTCTAATAAACTATAGGTTCATAGCCTTGTTTAGTGTGGTCGAGTATTTGGTCCTCCCGTATAGATATCTGCACATGGTGTGGGGCACCTGTTCACGGTATCCTGACAGACTATGATAATTAAGGTTGTTACTATAATGTCTAGCTGACTTCACATCTATTTCTCTGACTTTGGTTGAGCAATAAGAACAAGAGAAACATCCTTTTATCACTTGAAACTCAGTTTGCACAAGAGTAGTAGTTTGAAACACTTTACTTTTCAAAGTTTTCATACATGTTTGTAATTCTGTTATCTGAATACTTGGGCAAATTGTAGCAAGGGCTAATTATGTTTCCGTGACTCAAGATGTTTACATGAATTGTTGGACAGGTAACATATTTTCCATTGAGGATAGAGGTTTAAATATCTTAAACTGTCTACCTAGAAACAATAACCTCAAATTGGATAGATACACAAAACTACTACATGTTTGCTGTATTATGTTGAAACACAGCATACAATCACTGGCGGATTGGTGCCAGCTGTATTTTACGGGAAAAGAATTCACTGGAAGGGATATTAAATTATTGGATAAAATTAATTAAATTGACTGAAATTTGTTCCAGTGGTTCCTGGTCCATAACCTAATCATCGCTGACATTTATAATTTCGATCCAATGTTGAAGTCCAACTAACCTTACTCCTTAAAAAGGAAGATTAATCATAGTTCACTTGTGTTCTGATTGTGGACAAACTCAGTGTTCTCTCTAGTGTCTTTTTTGTGTCTGTTGTGTTAATTGATTTTTCATTACTAGTTGTTTTATTTCAAAGTTTCACCTTTAGTGGTAATTGTACATGTACATCAAGGGGTACTTTTATTTGGTTATGTGGGGGAATTTATGCATGGTAAACAGAAACTTTGCTCTAAAGTAAAAACATAGTTTTAAAATAAGGATCTGCTAAAATTAGTAAATATGAGAAATAGTCAATCCCCACAGATATCTATGGGGCCATTTCCATAGCATCTCCTGTATCAAGATAAGGCCCCATAGAATTCATCGGGGTTCGACTGTGCAAGCTTGCCCAGGTGAAAGAAGATTTTTTTTTTTCTGCAGGCTTTGAAGATTCCTACAGGCCATGGCCCTCCTATACATGTAAGTATGCACCTATCTGCTAAGTATATAAACACTAAGTGTGTCTCAATCTGCTAGTATATAAATCTGCTTGATAACCACCTCTGCTCATCCCCAGCTCAGGAGGAGATAACCTTTCACTTATTTCCTATTAATCCTAACACTTCACCTAACCCCTAAGAGAGCACTTCACACTTAACCTGCTCATTAAGACTTACACCCCTAACCTGCTGCATACTCACATGTTGTTCTAACCAGGAGCATCTGCTCCAGAAGTAGATCCCACGCTAAAATCATGCACAATGTTCCTGTTAATGTGCTGTTAATATTCTTGCTGTGCAAATTCCTTAATCACCATACAGTGTATAATAATGTCCCTTGCTTGTTTTTATAATTGTGATATCTCCTTAGTTCTAAGTTGGTCTTTGTAGCCATGCCGGTAGTGTTCTTGCAATACATCCTTTTAATAATATACAGGTCTATTCACTAAAGGGTGAAGAGTTTGGAGAAGGCAGGAGAAGTGAACAATCTAGGACAAAATAGCCGATTTGGAAAAATTCTCCAATTCAGCTCACTTTCCAGTTCAGCTATGTTGTTCTAGATTGTTCACTTCTCCTGCCTTCTCCAAACTCTTCACCCTTTTGTGAATAGATCCCATAGTTTAGTAATGTGCTTAACATTAGTCTGATTTTATTATCATGTGAAATATCCCTCTTGTAGTCATTAAAATCACTTCCCTTTCTCTAATGCTACTCTCTCAAACAATTCCCTCATGCTAGACTAAAATGGAAGCTTTAGCAGGATGAAAAGCCCCAAGGACAGTGCCCCCTGGCACTATTGAAACTTCACACATCTGTCTTTATTCTATGAGAGTAACTGTCTGCTGGATTGGCAAGAAATATATTCTTTTGCATGGTGCATTTAAAAACAAAATTCTGGTGATAGTTACTTGAATGTGAGTCAGTAATAATAAAAAATATGTTATTTGCCATTGCTGACCTCTCCATCTGAAAATTCAAGTTGTCTGGCTATCATGTTGATCCAATGGCTTCTATAATATCTGAGTCACTTACATGGGATATATATGCAGATAAGAGTAATAGCATCCTTTCCATTACAGCTTTGCTTTAAAGAGACAGTACAACATGATCATCAAACTTCCAATACTAAGTAAGAAAGATATTTCATCTTCGAGAAGCAGATGAACAGAGAACAGAAATAATCTAGATTAAAAAAAATAAAATATTACAATGTTATACTTAGACATGCCATGTTGCTAAATAAGGCAAATGCTCACACTATCTGTTGCAGGTTTTCTTGGGACAACACTGTAACTTCCATGGTAGACCAACATGAGTATGTTTTAGTTAAATGCTGTCCCTAGTTAACCTGCCAGACTTACAAAGAATATGTATCACTTTCAATGCATTTTTTTTCTTTTTCCATTGAATATTTGTAAGTCTCTACTCAAAAGTTAAATACAGTGGTGAACCACAAAAAATATATGTAGAAGTGGAATATACTCATTGACACAAGAGAGATGTGGGGAAGGGCCAAAGCATGGCATGTGGTGATCTGAGACGTGGAGTTCTGAGACAAAGAAAACTTTTATTTTCACATTCAATAGCTACAGTATTGCAGTGTTGACATGTATCTAGCTTGTCCAAAATGTATATTAGGAAATGCTGTAGTGAAAGATTGTGTGTTGGAGGTGAAATTTGGTACAATATTGTGCTTGCAAACATATCCAATATATTTTGCGGTTAAATACACGCTGTTAATAATTACGAATGTTTACTTTTCTCTTTATAAAGTTTATTCGGTCTTTCAGTAAGGTAACACATAAAAATAAATGTTTTTCATTAAGCAAATACAAAACATATCTGAACATAAGGCCAAGTATGTATGATGTGGAGTGTAGATGTTAGTTCACTATTAGGGTGGCCTTTGGCTATTGTAAAGGCAGCGCATCCAATTCTTACTCATTATTGGAGTTTGCTAGGGAGTGAGAAATAAAATAAAAAGCCTACAGTACCAGGCTTGGTGTAAACATTACACAGGGTTGTTTTTGATATGCCAGAGAGCAAAGTGAGATAAATGCTTTCCGAATCATTTGGGTGTACAGAGGACCACAACTTAGTAAAGTATGCTTGGGGCAAACTTAAAGAGAACTCATGGATGGATACATGGCACACTTTTCCGAGTCCACATTTACTTATTGTTAACATCACAAGTGTTACATAAGGAACACTACATTTTCATTCTTTGTGTAAAATGCTAAATTTACCTGAGCTAGACCTTATTGTACCACAAAATAGATCCAGTGTGGCAAACAGCTGTCCCTTACAAATGTAAACTAAGTTCACAAAATAGTTAAGTGTGAATTGATAATATTTAGTGAATTCATCACTGCAAAACCATTCACTGTGAATTAATCGCACTGGCATTTTTTTTTTAAGTGAAACCATTTGTCTTGTATCTATACATAAAGGTTCATCCAATGGCTGACAATGGTAATTCTAGACATCCAAAGAACTAGGTAAGTCCTGCCCAACAATGGGTATTAAACATATGGTTTATAAACAAGGAATATTAAAGAAAATCTTTAACAAACCTAAGAAATTCAAACATATGAAAAGGCATAAACATAGATTAATTGTAGTAAAAACTGCTTGTCAAAATGATTAGAAGAATTAAAGATAGGGATGGATATATATATA
>NW_017306692.1:306072-315227 GCF_000935625.1 Nanorana parkeri | reverse complement strand
ACTTTGAGGCCACCTAACACCGTGGTATTGGCTTACACTGCCACAATATATATATATATATATATATATATATATATATATATATATATGCCTCACATTGTATTTACCTCAGCATATAGCTGTAGGGGCAGAATGGATACCTTTACTTATATGTGAGGGATGCCTGGGATAATGAATCTTCAAAACAAAAACAAAAAAAAATTCTTCTAAAAATTTGTATAGAATATGACAGGTTCTTTTAAAAGCAGATCATGTTTGGGAAGATAATTTCTGCATGCAAGGTAAAAAGATGAATAATATATATTGATATGACCTTTAGGGACTAGATCTTTCATAGCATTTTTATTTGATGCCAACATTTAGGATATAAAAAGAAAAACATATATTTTATTTATAGTCAGTTGATACGCAGAAGAGAATTCTTTTCGATATGGATAATCAGTTTGTTACAGATGTAAATTGTGTTTTACACTCTATTTGTTTTTCAGAAGCTCTGTGTAAACAAGGTTGGAATACGAGATGGCAGAAGAAACATTTTGGACCGAATAAAATAATATGGAAAATTGTTTGTCAAATACTTAGCGTAATTTTCCTTTCCTGGCTACTCCTCATGACTGCATACCAGCAGTCAGCTTTCCCCCCTGACCCACACAGGACCACCTAACTAGCTAATAAGAAGAGAGAGTAAAACCCAAGCCAGTGTTCCATCTCGAAGACTCACAACAGGACACTGGAAGGGATAATATGCTGTCATTAAGAGAAAGGACAAACAATGTTCCATATTTCTGGCACTCCAGCACTGACAGCAACAACGGGATGTAACTAGCAATGCCAAAAAAAGGGGAGGAAAGAAAAAAATCAGAACATATATATGATACTGCTGCAAAAACCTTTGCTATTGAGAAAAGGCAGAAGGAAAGGACTGATTTGCCAAAATAAAAGGAAGAAGCAGACATCACATCAACTTTATAATGTCTGATAGATAGTTGAGTAAACTCCAGCTAGCTGCCTTGCAGATGACTTCTATGGTGACTTTAAAGGCCCACAGGACTACCAAAATGGCTGCTGTCATTAGACTGAAGAAAAGCATGCAATCTTCCGCATTCAATGCTGGGGAGTCGACTACCCTCTGTACACAAGAAATTAGTAGCGCAATTTTGCGGTGAGGCAAATAAACCTTCTCCTCTGTGGTGTAAAATAAGACCCCTGGTTACTCCATTCTTTGAAGAGGGATCAGTTGGCTTTTTTGATGGCTTATGAGTCACCTGAAGTCTGAATGTTTGGAGGACCACTGTCTTGTTTAGCAGCCTTTGATGGGATTTCACCAATACTAGGACACCATCCAGGTAATGGAAATGTTGATATTCTGCAGACCTGCCCTGTGTCAATCCTTCAAGAAGGTCCTTAGGACCATATACAAACAAGCAGGAGACAAATTAATTGGTAATGCCTGTTGAAAATCATAAGGTGTAAATACTTATAGCAATTGGAGGCAATGGGTACATGCAGACCGGCATTGGAGAGATTCATAGAAATGATCCAATAGATTAAAAAAAATGATAAAGCGCACTCCTGTGAGAAGGACACACTTCAGAAATGTGTATAATGTGAAATGGTGTGCACTGCTCCTCAATACAGCGAGAGGAACCATGTAGATCACAAACACAATATAAAACAAAAAGGCTGAGGAGCGCAACTACCTAGGTGTGTGCTACTAAACTTGGTAGGCTAACAATAAACAAACACTCATATAGATGGTGACTTACTTTCCAGTTGAGTTCCTCAGCCATTAGTCATCCACTCCTTCCCTCTACAGCTGCCGCAGCTTGACCTGGCCAGCCGAGTACGTGTGCCTGCAATCTCTTACCGCACGGTTCAGGAGCCGTCAGTCCCTCACCTTTCGTCATTGGAACAGAAAGACTCTGGATGCCAATCCACTTCAGATATACCTGTTGACACTCCAACTGGAAAGTAAGTCACCACCTATATGAGTGTTTATTGTTAGCCTACCAAGTTTAGTAGCACGCACCTAGGTAGTTGCGCTCCTCAGCGTTTTTGTTTTATATAGAAATGATCCAGTCATTCTTATGGACTACTAAAATTATGCTCTGCAAAAATACCATACGAAACCTTTTGGCCTTGATGTACGTGTTCAGATTTTTTTACTCTAAGCGGGTGATTTACTAACCTAAACACACGCACTCACTAGGTGCGTGTGATTTTTACACAGCAAAACGTATTTATCAACCAAAAAGTCTCTAAAAGCATATTTCCACTAATGCCATATATGGAAAAATAATGCACATGATGTATATATAATGCTTCACAGTTTAGACAAAAATGGTTAGCTCATGCATTTACATTCATCAACGCAAGCAACACAACATCACCTTGCAATTCATGCACAACACACCTGCTGGGTGTGTACACACTACAAAGGTGTTTAGATTCCACCCATAGATCATGCTGGGAGGGAAGACACTACAGAGGTGTATACATGTTCGTGGTGTGTTTATAAGGTTAGTAAATCAACCCCTAAGACTTGAAGCCCCCGGACTCCTTTTTCACCAGGAAAATACGAAAATAAAAATCCTTTGCTTTTTTTGAGAAGGTGCCAGAAATATTGCTTTCTTTAGTAATTATTCTTGAACAGGATTCCAGAGATTCTTTCTTCTCCATCTTGGGAACTACAATCTCCAGTGATTCTGAGGTGGAATGGAAGCAAACTCTATTTGGTAACCTCTCCTAATCACAGATACCTTCCAAGCATCTGGGATTTCCTTAGTCTAGAGCAGGGGTCTCAAACTCAATTCACTTTGGGGCCACTCAACAATTTTTTTTCTTCCATGGGGCTGCTTGCCAAATTTCATATTTCAAAACAAAATGTAACTATATCCGGCATGGTACTATGGACACCAATAGACACACAATAAGGCCCTATTTATATCTGCAAGTTTAGGTGCATTTAGGGATTCCTGCATCATGAACTTTCCTGCAGGAATGCATAATCTGGCGTTTACAAGCGGCAACTGTCACCCATTTAAGTTAATGAGAAAGAGTCTCTTGGAGATAAAATTATAACATTAGTTAACCATAACAGATCCTTATGTGAGAAATTCCAGAGCAATGTTTGGCGAGAGAAAAACAGATTCCATATAGTGTTGAACTTGTGCAGCTTATCATTTAGCTTAGCTCTGATCAGTTCTATCAATATAACATCTTGTTTTTATAAGTTTTACTTGGTAGAGGAGGTTAATGAGTTTGTTCCCGTTAAATAATCTAACACATATAGTACTTTAAGATAGGGATTAGAATTGCTTTTTAGATTTTTTTTAGAAATTTGTTTTAGATAGCACTTTATTTTGTAACCTGATATTAGGTAAGCAATAGGGCAAGTGATCTTTCCACTGTTCATATATGTTCCATTTTAGGTATCAATATGTTCCGTTCAAGAAGAAAACATTTGTAGTGTTCCATCCACTGTACATGTGGTAAGCTAAAGAAAGAGAGAACCAAAAAAGTGTTAAGATACCTTGGAACAGATTATCATTAATTTTGAGGTTAGGTTTTCATCAAAAATAAGTCATGTTTGCAATTATCAATTCAAACAGCTTTAATTTAATCAAAAGTCACCCACAAAAAACAATGCTATAAAACATGTGTTTAGCATGAGATACCACTAGGATACCACATTTAAGCTGAACTGTAGTCATATAAAATTCCACACAATATAATATTATTGGACATTTAATACCACAATACCAACTATCAGTATTTGCAGTCTCATTGTTCTGTCCTATGGCAGATTTATTTATATTAATTCTGGTCACAAAGTAAATATATTTAATGAAAGTACTTAATGTGATGTTCTATAGGATTTTAATGGGTGATAGTATCTACATTATGGGAGCTGGATAATTAAGTGTATCCACAGAAAAGCAATGAGATTATTCTGAAGGATTAAACCATATTGAGTATGAAGCACAGCTGGTCCTTTTTGCTCTACAGTGAAATGTTTATTTGACAACTGTTTATTCGGACACTTTGTCCCAGTTTGACATGATATTAGGAATACAGTCAATAATTGTATTCGATGATTCTCTAGACTAATTTCAGAAACAATCTTAAAAAAATATATATGAATTACAGGGTAAACTATAGCTAACGATGGACAACAACTAAAAACAGAGCTCTTACTTCCTTATTTATGTTCCAAGCAAGGTGACTACTCATAGCCCCATAACTCAGTCAATGCCTTCCTAAGCCTAAAAGGTATAATATCAGATTAAACTTTCTGGCCACAAATACAGCCACTGTGCAATAAAGCACAGATTATCCCAAGAGCTTCCAAGACACCTAACCCACTAGAAAAAAGTTAAACAGGAAAAAAAAAACAAGTAGAAAATGAAAGCATGCAATGGCAGACGTTTGGATAATGAGGAGTACATCCAATGAAAGATGTTCAGTGACAAAAATAATAATATTAATAGCTAGTTGAGTCTTTTAGTAGCCATGTATAAAAGTGGTATATTTTCTATTGTATTTGCAAGTCTTAGTGCTTTAAAACTTTTTTTACATTGTAATGCTCTCTAAAATCCATTAGGAGACCTGGCTAATAATACCTGCTTCAGGTGCAAAATGGCAACACAACAGTGAGCCATTTGATGATGTAATCCTTTCAAAATGTCGCCAGTTCTTAGGCCATGTACATTCCTACAGGTGCTACATCACAATGCAGTACATTCCCTCTTATAGGTCTTGATGGGAGTTTAGAACTCAGTAACCCCTGGTCCAAAAACACTGTACTTTAGTAATATCCAACATGGAACCCTAATATTAAAATTATGGGGTCATTATAATTGTACATGTTAATTTGAGATCACTAAAACATAAGTGAGAAAATATGTAATCTCAGAAGAAAAAAAAAAAAGAATTTAAAATGGAGCTACTGCTTTAAAATACTTAGCTTCTCTTATCACAATTCAAAGTTAATTACATCCTGCCCTTCAGCTAAACGAAATATTTCTCTCTGCTTAACCAAAGAAATGTTGTTTTTATCAAAATTACAAGGTACTGTAAAATCTAATTCCTTTAGGATATGGTTCTAATGTTTTCAAAATAAGCAATGAAAATTGTGACTATTCTTGGTAATCAGAGGATATAGTGGGCATCATATGCAAGTAGTTAAAAAAAACAAATGTCATCTCACAACAGGTATTTAATCTAAAACACAACCTGGGCATTTATTCGCCTCTGAAAACAAGAACAGTCTGTTAAAGACCACTGAGTGTTCTAGAATGCTTCCAATAAAATACATTGTTAGCTCAATGAAAGACACTGCCTATATTTTACTTTCCTAATAATAATGGGTTATGTGTGCTTGGTGTCATATCTAGTAAATGCTTGTATAAGTAAAAGTAAACAAGCTAATTTGTGGTTTACTTACTTAAGATCTGGGAATCAACCAACATCATGCTAACACACGATGTCAAAATCCTCAAACTTTTGTACATTCACTCCAAACAGTTTGTACCACTGTGGGCCTCCCTACTTGCTGAATGGGATGGGCAGTCTTACTGGCCGATCATGAGGTGTAAAAGGTAGTGAGGTCAAGTGCCAAGCTTCTAGTGGAAGTCGTTATTTGCATGTTACAGTACCCTGGGAGCTTTTTAATTGTTCTGGAACAAAAGTGAAAATAAGTAAAGACACTGTAGGAAATTGTCACGGAAACAACATGGGATGGCCTAGGATGGGGCAAATCTGCCACCTAGGCTAGTAATATATTAAATGTTTCAGAGAAGGATTTAGACGACAGGAATGTATATTCTTGTCTGTTTTAGGCTCTTGCACTTGGACTGGCACAGCAAAAGTGGGTTTGATGCTGGGTTCCCACCAGGTTGGAAAGGCAGGAGGCTAAAAACTGCAAGTTCTTTTTTAGGATGGAGTTGTTTTCTGTCTGTGACTGGAACAAACAATAACCTGATTACAATTTTCTTCAGTCTGGTGCTTTATACATCGGTCTTCAAATACCATTTACAAAGTAAAAACAGTGAAGCGCCACGAACTGTCAATCCTCAGTGGGAAATCCTCTTGGGCATACTGCAGGATGCTGCCCCAAAGAAGCCGGGAAAGCTGAGAATCTAGGAAATAAGCACAAAAGGGGCGCCTTTCTTGGTGCAGATCAATTTTATTTCAGTAAACATGAGTAAAAAAACGAATAATACAAACTGTCACGTCTACTGTACTCGGTCGCACTGGAGCGCAACTGCGGAGAGGGAGTGATGGCGTGTATGGAAATTTGGCTTCTCAGGCGTGAGTCTCAGGAGTCACTCCCAGTCTTAAGGGGAGTTTGAGACTCTTGCATCATAGCCAATGATGGCTATACAAAGGTATAGAATAGGGTTCAATGGTGCATTTATCTTCTTGGTGAAGCAGTATGGTTAAACAGGTCTCCCGAACGACACTAGAATCTCCCCACAACGGTATCAAAGGTAACAGCAGCACAATTGTGTATGGTTTAAGCAGCTGACAGTTTGTAACATGCTCCCAGTGGAGCGATACTTGCTGTTTGAGGGTTGGCAGAGCAGCGAGGTGCAGGGTGTGGGTCCAGCTGGCAGATGCTCTTGTAGTTTTCAGGAGACACAGTCCGGTGCTTTAGGGTTCCGTAGTCAGCAGGCGTTCAGAGCCAATTGTTCAACGCCATGCTGCTACAGCTGGGGCTTTAAATAGCCCCAGGATGTGGAAGGAGGCGCCGGCCGGAACGAGTGACTTCCGCGGTCCACCGTTGAACGCACGCCGCTCGCGTCACAACCAGGACGTCGAGCGGCTTCCGCGTTCCACAGTGGAACGTGGAGCACCCGTCATGGAAGCCAGCAGGACCGGGGGGAATCATCACACAAACATGAGTGTCACACAGCCATTGGATAAGAGCTGACAGGCAGTAAGATGTCCACTAGGCGATACCAGTGTGTAGTGACGTTAACGCGTTTCCGGGGCACGCCCCCTTCATCAGAACATGAATACCATTTGAATGCATAGTCTTTGTTCTACATGATCTTCTTCTACTTTCCACTCTACTACAGAAAATCCCAGCCCAAAAATGAGGGGAAATTGTCTCTTAGACAGCTGTTACCAGAATATGTTTTCCCCTTGGAAGATTTGTCATCTATTAATATTCAAGTAACTACTGTAAAATTTGGATTTAGCATCATTTTCTGTCCTGGTGGCACTGGTCAGCAAGACAAATAGAGAGGGCAGTGGGGAAACCGACAGAAAGAAAAAACGGACATAGAGATTGCTGAAAATGACCACCTATTGCCAAAATGTATAAAAAATATGTCTACAAAATAAAAAAAGATATATCTATCACTTACCCCTACAACTGAAACTAACAAGGATTTGCTGATGGATGTACTGTATATTATTTGGGTAAAACTACAAATTCTTCTATTGCTAAAATAATATATAACCTTAATGCAAAATGTTAACTTTATATATTAAAAAGTTGGTGCAAATAGCCTATAGCGTTTGTTGACCCTGTATATTGCAATGTATATGCAGTTATCTGGCAAAAAAACATGTTGCATACTAATAGCCACTCTACATTTAAAAGGTAATGTGGCTATTATTCTGCAACAATCTCCCCATAAATCTATTACAGTAGAATAACTGTTTTTGAGTGTACTGGAGCTGGGAAAATCCTCTCTTTGATGCTCACTGTTATATGTCACAGGTACTAGCTTCCTGGCTGACCTGTGTGCAGTACTACAACCCTGATTTCTAAAGAATGCATCATCCAAAGATTTTCTCAAAAACTCACTGGCATCATCATATTTTCCTTGTTGTTGATGGCGGGAAACAATCCCGGCCATGAGAGATAACTAACAGATGTGCTCTGTCTTAGTTTTTTTCTATGGTCCTAAAACAAATTCTTTGTTGTGTGTTTCTTCCTAAAGTAGAACAGTTCCACATGCAGATTTTAGACATTCTGCTTACATAAAATAGACCAAAAATATTTCTCTGGAAGTTTTGGTTGCACAGCAAGAATCATTGCCTCAGTCAAACGCTCATTCTCCCATGCACATGGTCATGTAAAAAAAAAAAAAAAAAAAGTGTGTGTATGTAATCAAACCAATATTAATTTGGAACTTGGCGGGTAGGTTATTCAAAATATCTAGGAAAACTACCAGTTCTTCTGTAGATATAGTTGCTTGTCTCTGTATGTAATGCCTGAAAGACTCAATGATGTTGATTAGGGCTTTTTGGGGTCCATATCATATCTTCCAGGACTCCTTGTTTTTCTTTGGCTAAAGATAGCTCTTTATGAATTAGACTGCATGTTTGGAGTGATTGTCCTGCAGAATAAATTTGTGACCAATCAGACACCTGCCTGATGGTATTGCATGACGGATATCTATCTGCCTGTCCTTTTCAGGGCTGAGGAGGCCAATAATTCTGACTAAATCCCCAACTCTTTGTGCAGAAATGCAGTTCTACATCTGCAAGAAACCTTCTCTGTACTTCTGTCTCCAGACACTCATTCTTGTACTGCTCAAGAGGCCTTCAGCAAACAAACTGTCTTCTGTTATAGCCAAATATTTCATTTTTGGACTCATCAGTCCAGATCAGTTGCTACTTACTATTTTTCATTATACCAGTTCTTGTGTTTTCATGCATAGGTGAATTGCTTGGCCTTTTTTTCATGTTGGAGGTATGGCTTTTCAGCCACAAGTCCTCCAAGAGGACCACTTCCAACCAGATTTCTCCAGATTGTAGATGGGTGTACCTGGAACCCACTTGTTTCTACCAAATCTGACATGATGGTGCCACTGGAAATCTTCTGATTGTGAGGGTAAGTCAGCATGATGTATCTTTATCACTGCATTTTTGATCCTAATCTTTTTTTTTGTGTGTGCTTCTAGTGAAAAGTTTGGACAGCACATCTGGAAACAACCTGTCTTCCTTTAAATTTCTGCCTATGAGAGACCTTGTTACTGTAGTAAGACCACCTTGTTGCCGTACTCAGTATTGCCATTGCTTAAGATTTTTTTTTTTACATTGAACTGTCTTCAGGGACTCTACCATGTTACTAAAGCATGACTCACCCTCTTACACAGCTGATTCGGTTTGAATAAATGATTGAATTTTAACCTACA
>NW_017306692.1:301603-306034 GCF_000935625.1 Nanorana parkeri | reverse complement strand
CATTAGAGTTCAAGTGCATGTAAAGGCAGGCGTCCCAATACTTTTGGTGTGTGTGTGTGTGTGTGTACGAAATTTAATGATCCTACTAGGTTTACGGAGTTTGAGAAGTTGTAATTTCCAGCTTTATCATCAAAGTAAGGATTTCCTACTTATTCAACATCTATAATATATTGCTGCTGGGTGCATGCGGTGCTTGAACTTCTCACTTTCTACTCTAATCAATGCAAAAAAGAACATGCATGAACTCCTAAAGTTTAAATTGTTGACTGACCTGTACAGAGCATAATGTAAGCATGCCTAATATATCTATTTACCTGCTTATAAGATAGACAATGCCATATACAGTATGTGTGTGTGTGTGTGTGTGTATACACATTCCTTGCAGTTTTTGTATTTAACATACTTCTTTTCTATAGATTTAGCTGTTACACATGGGCCACAAGTTACGTGAGCTGTTTAAGAAACGTTTATGAATAAAATCAAATACACTCAATAGTGTGTAACTTGTGTAAAAAGCCAAAACACCGTGGAGGGAGGAAAATATCCAAGCCTTAAAAGGGGTAAGGCACTGGGGTGAAACTGATGATGCTGGGACTGAAGAGCACACTTGTGTGAACAGTTTCTGAGCTGCTGACAGTTTCAGGCTCTCTGCAATCCCAGCCACTTCCGTTTCCACTCTTGCTACTGTCACCAGGGATGCATTTTGGGGAAATATCTTCCCCTTCATCAGTACTTTTGTCTTTTAGATCCTGAGAGTGCCCTCCCTCTATGTTATTCAGGAGTTACAAGGCTGGATGTTATTCCGAGACTGAAAACATTGTTATTTTCTTGCACAACTGACAACTGGACATATATAATATACAACTTGGAATGGACTATTTGTAATATATATTGCTACCTATGCATTACTTGATATCAGTATTTGTGGAGTTTCCAAATCTAAAAATATATAGTTCCAATACAGAGAGGGACATTTCTTTTTCTCTAAACTCACTGTGTCCAGTCCAGGATGCTTCTTTTGTCATGGACAGGACCTCACTAAAAAGGCAGACTTGCCAATGCTTTAATTCAGTGCCTCTCCTGCATGCATTCAGTAAATTGCTACCAATTTCTGCATGCTAACTTCTTTTAGGAGCCAGCCATAACACTGCAGGTCTGAGTTTCGGGGACTCTCAAATCTGTAGACCACATTTTGATTGTTGCCAGACCTAGCTGTGTTTCACAGGGAGAGACAGGCATTGTACTGTGAACTAAAAGGACCGTTGGATCCAAGTTTGCCAGGACGATATGAACTTGTTGTAGGACTCTAGCTGTTCCAGCAAGGGCCATTACCTGGGGCACATAACTTTGATCCTAAGTGGATTGGGTTCAGTTGAGCAGAACTTTGCTTTGATTGCTTACCTTTTGCTATACTGTATGGCTGGATGTCTGTATTGTTTATGCTACACTTGGCTGTATTCCCTCTACAATATAGGTACTTTCTCTCCCAATCTTTCTATATTATTAGGGGATAATCTTTTACCCTGAAGGGACATAGCTGACAATGTTGTGCTCCCCTAGGATTGGGGGCCACCAATTACATGGTGATCACTATTCTCTTCTAGACACTACAGCTCTGACAAATTTCCTCCTACATGCACCCTCTTTCCTGATTGGAGCAGAGATCACTAACCACCTGATAGAGTAGTCTGTTGCTATACACTGCTCGATGTACACAAATGTCACCCCTTAAGGGGTCCCTAACATTATAAGTATACAGTATGAGTTTTACAGTATACTTACTCTAAAATCTTTTCTCTTAGAGTCCATTGAGGGACACAAGAATGTAGTAATTCTTGAAAATATGAGTTATACTGCTACCTCTGCTGCAGGAGGTTTGGGCACTGTCAAACAAAAAATGTGTTATGCCATCCCCCATATGGACCTTCCTTCAACCATCATTCCTCAATTTTTGTGAGCAAGCAGTACAAAAGTCCAACAACACAGGACATGTGGCCCTCAATGGATGCCAAGAAAAAGTTTTCATGGCAAGTATAAAAATCATAGATTCCTTTATAGGCCATTAAAAGACACATGAATGTATTGATTCTTAGGGATATGGGATGTCCAAAGCAGTCCAACTGAGGATTTGGCAACAGCCACTAAGAAATTTGGAAATCTTAATAGAGAAATATTCCAGAGAATCGAGACCTGAACCTGGTTACATAAAAAAAAGGGGAAGTAAATATGGAAACTCTTAATAAGAAGGAAACCAGGCACCAGGAAAAAAATAAATAAATAAACCAAGGTCAGGCAGCACCACCAAGGGGAAACTGCTGTCTGAAAAGAATGATGGACCTCAACAAGAATGTGGGGGATGACCAAGCAACCACTACAAGGATAAAACAGGTGGGGAAAATAGACCAACAGCTAAAGTAGTGAACAAAACAACAATGTTTGTATGTTAAAGCCCAAAGCCTAGGTTACCCAACCCTTGACCTAAGGGAAAGAAACAAAAACAAAGCATGTCCTGACCAAAGACCAAACAGTGAACAACTGCGGGTTGAACTAGAATACCAATAACCGTTGACTTCAGGGAAAGGTTGATAAATAATATAACAGTTCCCTCAACAGTAATCTACAGAGAGAAAGAGAGGGAAGGAAACCTTCATTGTGAAACAAAGAAGGGTAGAGTACCAAGTCCCTTCTAAGGAAGGTGTGGAGAAATCCATGCACCTCTATAAAAAACTGGGAACCTGCCAAAAGGGTCACTGCAAAGTACAGAAAAATTCAGACAGCGCTCACACTATAACTCCCCACATAGCATCCTCAACCACCGACCTCTCCTCTGGTTACAGTGCCTCCTACCCACCTCATTCCTCTGCCCTACCTCAAAACCCCACCACCAAAGCGCCCACCGCAATCAAAGCACCCCTCCCCTACCCGCCTCCCCCTATACTCTGCCACAGTGCCTTCAAAACCTCCCCCCTCTGCAAAAAGCATATAGCAGCCTCCTCACCTTCTTCATCAATGCAAACAGCTCATGTGACCCACAGGTATCAACTCTGCTGCCTTTGTCAGCCATTATCTTCACACTACAGTCTGTGACTCCACAAACATACCCATTCTTGAACACTGAATATCCACACTGACATGATGCAGAGGTTATCAGCCTAATGTTGAATTTTTATAATTATCTTTGTTAGTGGCATGAAAAGCTCTCATATGACACTCAAAGTTAAACTACAGGAAAAATAACAACATTTCAGATGTCAAGATAGGCTATTAAAATCAATTGCATTTTAAAGAAATTCTGTCTTTAAAACAAAAAACTGCTGTGGGTATAAAGTGCATAAAGATGCCTGCACATGCCTGCAGCAGTCTCTAAAAGCTTGCAGAGAAGGAAGATTGCTGGGACATTCCGAAGACATTGCTCCAGAACTTTGTCACAGAGCCAAAGCTTATTTGTCCTTTCTTGCACCATCATGGTTATGGGCCAATAGGAGTGTAAGGGCACGGGCCTTAGTTGCAGGTTCCTACACAATCTATATTTACAGGCTTTTGTGAAGCCACAGAAAGAATGTGCAGGAACCTCTTGCACTACAGCTAGTAGATATATCCAAACCTGCCTTTATAATGCCTTTTTGTAATTATATATCTAACTCTAAGACTGTTTGTCATTTGTAAAAGATGACCGACTCACAGTAACATTCAGTAGCGGTTACCTGTGAAAACAAACAAGTCTGTAAGTAATGTACAGTTAAAAGCTTTACAACCATTTTCACCCTTCAGGATCTTGTTTCAGAAGAGACACTTACAGGGTCATAAGAGTATGTAAAAACACAGCTACAACCAATTCTGTATTACTGCAATCTGCATGCACTGCCATCGTGTGGCAAGATAATATAACACAGGAACCAATAACTGAATAGTACAATTTTGTAAAGATAAACAGAAGCATGCGTGAATGTACAGGAATGGGATCTCTTATGAATAATGGCATTATTCAGAAATACAAACAGAAAAGTCACTGACAATTTTCAGTAAAAAAAACAACAACAAAAACTACACATACACACATCTAACTAATGTTCTACAGAACTAAGGCAGGCAAACATGAGGAGGCAGGTAATACACTGAATGTATATAGTGGATAGAGCGGTGAAGGTTATTCGTGCTGTCTGTGCTAGTTTGTCCTGTTGGTGAGATCCACTTTAAAAAAAAAAAAAAAATAACATACGTTCATTGAGAGTAGAGAAGTAAATATACAGTACAATAATAACAGATATTTAATTATATATTTGCATAGGGGACAGCTCTAGTTTGAGACAGCGGTACTGTAACAGGAAGTTCATTGTGATCCGTACAGAGGAACCCTTGGCCACAGACACGTGATTAACCTGGAAACCTATATTTTAAGTAGTGTAAGGAGGGAAGGGGGAAAAGGATTTG
>NW_017306692.1:281202-301485 GCF_000935625.1 Nanorana parkeri | reverse complement strand
CCACATTTAACTTATTGTCCTGATCACTAATATCACCAGGAATGAAGGTGAGGATAAATCCAACATTTTGAGTTGCCACTAGAAATATAGGGCACATCTTCCAATGAGTACACTTGTTCCTGTACTAGGTTCTAAGAGGGAATTTCCCTCCCACTGGAAATATACCCTCTCATTTCCTGTTGAGTCTACAGGACAGGAAGTGAAGTTAAATCTCCCCAATGAGACAGATGCCCAAAACAAATACTGACACCAGTTTTACCCTTCCCTACTCTATCCAAAATAGAAAAAAATGGCTTTTTATATGCTTTAATGTTCAAGCATAGTGCTTAAAGTTAGACCTCAGTAATTAAAAAAAAAACACTTATAAAATCTATATCCTTCGTTCTTCTTCTGGACTTTGAATGGCTAGGGTTGCTTATAATTAATGTGATTTTGTGGCATCTTTTGCTTTTACAAACAATTCACTCTTATTTTACATCATGTGCGGTTAACTTTTGCATCTCCTTTTAGTTTCAGTGACTGTGAAAGTCAAAGACAGGAGACATAGTCAGCAATAATTCTAGAAGTGTACATTGAAGGATTCCCTTTGCTAATGGGACTGTGTAATTCCTCCATATATTTACACAGATGATGACTGCACTGTATTATTGGGTGGCGACATTTGTAATGTATGCTACTTCAAACCCATCGGACAATGAGCCTTTGTTGAGCTACTGGAAAGGTTCCAATGTGTTCAGTTATGTGAACAAGGAACATTTTCACAAGTGCTGATGTAATACTCCTGCTAGGACATTACATCAGCATTTTGGTGTCCTGACTGAATAGTGTATAGACAAAAATGGAGATACAGTATGTTCCACAGAAATATATTTAGATCTTATGTTTGAGTACAGTTATATAACAGCATATACCAAAATATGACCTAAGGCTTACATTTTTTAGTTTAGCAAGAGGACTTACCTGCATCAACATAGGAGATAAATTAAATGACATTTAGCATGGTGATGGGTAAATCTGTGCAGTAAGTTTTGCGGACTGTGTTTGGGGTAGACGTTAATCTTTCTCTTTCTGTCAGATGCCTTCCCCGAATCTCAATGTTATCCAAGCCATATGCTTTCAATATTTTCATTTAGCTACTGGAACAGATATGTAAAGATATGTACCCTTCCTCAAGAGACAAGAATGAGGTATGAGGTTTCCATTCATAGAACATCTTGTTTAAGTTTCATCTGTACTTATCAAATAACAAAGTGCTGAAACAGATTCTGTTTAAATTACTTAGTTAAAAAAAAACAAAATTAAGTTTTAGAAAACCTGCTACTTTCTCCGGCTGCAACAGTAATATACCCCAACAGCACTCCTGAAGAAAAAAACAATCCAAACTAATTAAGATTTTTTGCTATTTCTAAAGCTATTACTTGAATATACACCACAATGAAACTTACTTCTACATTTACTCCAATAGAAAGTATATATTTCTGCAGATCCAAGTGGGGTTAAGACACACTGAAGGTTTAATTCAAAATTATTTTGCAGTAACTGAAGCAGAATATGAAGAGAGATTCCACTGTTGTCATCAGAGCAGAAGAAGGGGCATTTTTTGCTGGGGACACATGTCCCAACTACAGTGTGCACAGGTGGGAATTTGCCTTAATTTGGGGAGATTTCATCTTACTCTCTGTCATGTGTCCAGAACAGGAAGTGAAGATATGTCACTAGAACAGGGGGCAGACATAGCAATACAAACCTAAGATAGCTTCAAAGTCTTCTCCACTTTAAATACATAGTTTAACAACAGCTTAATAGTCTAAGGAAAACCTGGGAGGTCTCTAAACAAAGCATGAAAGCCAGATCACTACAAGAGCAGTGGTAATATACTCACCTTTCCTGGGGGCCAGGATGCCTTCATCCCCTCTGTTTCAGTACTGCAGCCTCCATCAGACTCTCTTTGGCATTTGACACTTCCTCGGACATCAGGTGCCCATGTTCTCTGCCGCACACTGTTACCATCCTTCAACCCCTATGTCTCTGCTAAGTCATGTAGTGAGGTACGGTTCAGAGGAAGGAACTGACACAACACGGAACAAAGGCATGTGACTGGAAGTGTTGAATGCCGAAAATACTGAGAGGCTGCAACAGAGGTAGGAGGCATGGGTCCCTGGAGTTAAATGGTTGCAATAAAACAGAAAACAAATCCTTGCCTTTCAGGCTCTGACTAAACAGGCAGGTTTCCTCTCTACTAGGTGGTGAGCTTATCTCAGCCACCTCACAAAACAAAAGTACTTTCAGAAACCTTTTACTCCCAACCATCCAACTTGTAGCTCTCTCGGAATGCTGTCTGAGTCCCAGGCCAGAGCAACATCATGCTTCAGCCTTCCTCTTTTATCTCACCTGGATAAGCAATCTTATATATATATATATATAATTTGTTTTGCAATGAAAAAAATAGTTACTGTTAATGTTTATAAAAGGAGTACATAATGTCTCTGTTCTAAACCTGGTTCTTTTTAGTTTGTTCATTAAGAGCTTGGTAACCAGCATCAGAAGCAATGTCTCATAGTTTCCATATTATGTAAAATATGTGTTTTATAAAAGCAAAACTTCGATCATGAAACAATGTGAAATAAGAGTTTTAGACTTGATGCATTACGTACAAAGGTTTTTCCGTGGCACAAGAGAAGGGCACAACCGCTGAATAACTGTGACCCAAATGACAGAGAAAAGCATTTTCATATGGAAGATAAAACATATACATTTAGTGAATAAGATGGAGTCTTGTTGAAAGAACAGTTTTTAAGAAGCAGCAAAAAAAAAAGAATTATATCTGGTCTACCTTCGAAATATAATCCATGTACTCTACAGAGTCCTACCTGCAATTCCACATAAAGTGCACACTTTGCATTACTGTCAATTCATTTCTTCTGCAGCTTCCTCTTCTGAAACACCAATCACATGTACTTTTGTGGACAGCCTCAATAAACACCCGTGCCAATAGTTAAGCCAACCTTACTAGCACAAATAGGATTTCGTCCTGCAACTCTTACAGCTGATTGTTTTAGAAAGTCAAGGGGGTGATTTACTAACCTAAACACACGCACGCACCAGGTGCGTGTGATTTTTACACAGCAAAGCGTATTTATCAACCAAAAAGTCTCTATAAGCATATTTCCACTAATGCCATATATGGAAAAATCATGCAGATGATGCATATATAATGCTGCTTCACAGTTTAGACAAAAATGGTTAGCTCATGCATTTACATTCCTGCATTCATCAACGCAAGCAACACAATGTAGAGCTAATTTACACAACATCACCTTGCAATTCAGGGCAGGGCTTTGCACAACACACCTGCTGGGTGTGTACACACTACAAAGGTGTTTAGATTCCACCCATAGATCATGCTGGGAGGGAACACACTACAGAGGTGTATACATGTTCGTGGTGTGTTTATAAGGTTAGTAAATCAACCCCAAAATGTTAGATGGTAGTGTCATTCAAGGATACTGGCATACCCCTACCAGCTTCTGCATTTGAAAACTGTTACTTGTATTTGCCTAACTTAATGAGGATTTTATTTCATGTATCTTGCATTGACAAGTTACTGACGGTGTGGAAGACATCTAACATTATGAAAAAAAATTAGAATTGTGAAAGACCATCCCCAGTCTGGAGCCAATGTCAAGCCTTAGAAGGGTATGCCCATCAAACTGAAAACATACATTTGTGTTTGAACACATACTACCTCTTTACGCTTATGGAGGCTTTACGCTTATACTCAAACATTATTAGCTATTTGGCATGTTCTGTGGAGATCGGTGTTTTTAGGCTCCACCAGGATTTAAGAAAGAAAGAGAAAGAAAGAAAGAGGGAGAGAGAAAGATATTATGGGATAGACCTTATTAGAGTGGTTCTCTTCACAATACATATATGGAGGTGAGTACCACTACAAGAATAACTCCAAACGTAGAAAAGAAAACCACTTTAATAGTTATAAAAAATACATGGAAAATAGAAAGAGCACACCCTTCCCTCCCCATAAAAAACAGGACAGCATTGTGCAACTATTTACATACCCACACACCACTTACCACTTCCGGCTGTCTGATTGGTAACGGTCTCTCAACTATTGCTAAGAACAAAAGCAACCTAGCTGAAGGATACCTCCACCAGCATAACCATGTTTTGTAGCCAGACAAATAATGGTTCATAACTTCACACCAAAAAGAGAGATTAAGAAAGAATCAGAAATGTTTTGCAGTTAGCCAAGAGAATTGGTCACTCAACGCTAATCTGAAAGTGTCATTTTATAGAGTCACTGGCTACATTTTAATTGTTCAAAAATGTTGCCTTAAAATTGTGTGCGCCTGTGAAATCGCAAAAAAACTACAATACCCAAAATTGACCATAGGCAACGCTTTAAAAGCTTTTACTGCTCATCAGTTTAGTGTTATCAGTGCTCAATACAACTATTGCTCAAGATCTGACGTTCGCGGTGATATGTAACATGTGCGACGCGCAATAGGCGCAATCATCGTATTCGCACCCGCTGCATGTTGCGTGGGGGCGGAGGACTTTTACGTTTTTGTTTTTTATGTGATTGTATTTTTTCATGCTTCTTTAATTTATTTTACACTTAACTTTATTGCTATCACATAGGGGACTAAGAAGCCCCCTATGTGATAGCCAATTCACGTGACAGATCCTCTTTATGGAGACATCAGGTCTCACATCTCTAAGACCGCTTAATGTTACCTAAGGACCCCCAGAGAAGTTGATGAAGCAGAGATCTGGTTCACCATCTTCTCCACGGCTTCTGTAGCCAGGAATGACAGCTGAATGCAGAAGTGATGTAATATACATAACTTCCCACAATCAGAGAACGGGGAGGAGATTGGAGGGAGATCGTGTCCTGACCATGTACTGATGAGTGCGTTTGCCATTTGTTTTGCTAGACTGATTCGGTGCAGTGATGCATGGGGGGTCTCAGCTGCCATTGTGATGTGCGCGGTCCCTTGTGCGTCCCTGTGCCTTTAAGGAGGTTGAGCTTCATCCTGACAAACCTGCACCCAATTTAATATTTCGCCCCTTGTGCTCCAAGATGGAGACTCTCATAGCTTAGAGTTAGGACCGCAATATATAGAGGTGCCTTGGAGCGGCTGTGCGGCTTTCACATTTTCTAAAGAAGACGTGTATCTAAACCTCTGTTTTTAACCTTAGCGGTTTTTTAGCATGCTGGCTGGTGAGTGTGTTGGGAAACTTTTTGCTGTTGTACTGTACAAAACCCTTCCATGTGCACCTTGCTGTAAAGCTGGTGACGAATTGATGAGTGCGTTTGCCATTTGTTTTGCTTGACTGATCTCCCTCTGATCTCCAGTGACAGAGCCACTGGGCCCCGATCCCAGCCTACACCGGGCACAGCGGATCTCGGGACCGGCGACAGCGGGGGGGTTCACACCCGCACAAAATACAAGCATACAAGCGACTCGGCAGCTCTCCAGCCTCTGAAATGCTTGTATTTAAACAGTATACATTTCAGGTAATTTTGTGCTAGGTGGCGCGCACGAGTGGGGACGGGGAAGGACGTTTTAAAATGCCCACCCACACCTACAAGGCACCCGTTCGGCCGTTTATGTGCGGCCGCTGGACGGGAGGTGGTTAAACAGTTTTGAAGTGACATTTGATTTGAACTGTGTAGCATTACCTTGGTTGCAAGTTTTTGTGTTTAAATGAATTAACAAATGTTATGCTTCTCTCGCACGAAAACTAGAAAAAGTCAGTTTAAAGAGCTGGTGGAGTGGATTATTTTCTATTTTACAAAATTACCCGACACTTGCCACAAGCTGAATTATATGCATTTTGAAATTGTTACAACCAGGCTCATGTTTTTTTTTTGCATCTGTAAACAATTATAAAAAAGCAGTTGATAGTAATTACAACAAAATCTTGTAAAATCGACAGTTTTTCTGTATTCTTTAATATGCTACTAAAAATGTTGTTTATGCACTTTAAAGGAGAACTGTTGGTAGAGTAAAATAAACTCTTCCCAATAGTTTGAGCCAGTGTGTAACACTGCAGCTGTCACACGCCAGCTCTATAATACGAGAGCTGAGCGATCACTAACCGTTGATTGATTGTCAGTCACCACTCCCATCTCTCTATCCTTTCAGTGCTTAGTGGGTGGACAGACAGGAGGGGGCGGGCACAGCTGGCTCTATAGAGCCAGAGCTAGCTGTCAGTCAGGCAGCGGGGTGGATCCTGACAATGTTAGAAAACCATCTTTTATGTGTATAATGACTCAGAGCCTCCTTTTCTCATGGGAAAGAGAATTCAATGGAATTTCACCTGAAAATTCTCACGATAAATCTAGCAGCTGTGTTGTTCCTCATCTATTAGCATGTGATTAGTTAAATCCTCATACAAATTTGTAGCCAGGTGGTACTACATACCTAACCATCTCCATTCAATCTCCTCTTCCCTCCCACCATTATGCTGGAGAAACTGTGGAGCAGTGGGATGCTATTCTCACATCTGGTGGTACCGCCCACATAGACTGAACTTTTGGTTCAACATAACGATCTCATCTGTCACTGGAAAACATATTGACCTTAATCTTTGGAGCTGCTTTTTCCACTGCTTAGACAAACCCTTGTCAGTTTACAAGGACTCTCTGGTCTTTTAAATGCTCAACGCAGCTAAACTACTTATTCCACTACATTGTAACTCACCAAATATACCCCAATTAAAGAATGGTTCCTTAAAATAGACCATACTTGTCTAATGAAAGAACAGACACTTGCTCTTCAGGACCAATCTGCCAAATATGAATCCATCTGGCACCCATGAATTGATTTTAAGTCGTCACCTCAATACTTACTCTCCTAATTTACTAATTCTTGTCTATGCCTCTTTTAGGATGCAGAAATGTGTTTTTGGAGTATTTGCTATCCTTAGGTTATGACAACTCTAGGATCCCTTAACCTTCTCTTTCTCTCTGGTTTTTCTATTCCCTCACCCGTTCCCCTCTTATTCATGCTCTCACTTCCTTTTCTACTGAATATCTTGAATTATATGGTTCAGCTCTAGTCATATTTAACTCTGTGATAACAACGACTGGTTATTACGCTCATTGTTTCAATGTTATGGTACTTTATGTAATTGAAGTGAGAGGTTCTCTGTTTTATCTTTATTGTATTAAAATCCCCCTTTCAATAAAATTTGAATAATAAAAAAAAGAGAAGTACATCAACAAAATGTAGTAATTTACTGTAAGAGTCTTACACACATAAGAAACATATGTAGTTAACACACATCACCAGTAGCCATTTCTATATTGTCCCTCTAGCAAAACTGCAGCTTTTACTTTATACCAATTTTAACCATCACATAAATCATATACTTTCCATATGTATATGGTAATTTCCCTAAGTTGTGTTTTTCTCATTATAACTGCATTAGCGATGTGCAAGATGTGTTGACACATAAGATAAATAACCTCAGGTTGGTCAGAACATCATCTATTTTCAAATGATATGTTGCAATATATTTAAATGCACTTTATAAACTTGCTTCATGTTATTATTCAAAGCTGGCAACTGGCAGAACAGAGCACATCTTTACTGCATGAAAGTAAGAACTAATAAATCTTTTGAACAGCAATGTCTATGTTTACTGTTTTATTATAATGTTATTTTTGTATACAACAATGCATAACATTATCTCCTCTGCACCCTTTCTATGCAAAGGAGGGGATTTTTAATTTATTTCTAGGCATTTCCTGTGATGTCATATGAAGGTTTCCCTACTGGTGGCAGCTGGAGGGGGAGATTGTGGACGAGATTGTAGGCAGTGCCAGAGGAGCCGAGGATCCCTTGCCATTTATGAATATAAATCTAGTAGTAGCGTAATGGTGCCAGTGATGTAACTTTCTGCAAGTGGTGCAAAGGGCTGAAGCTTGGAAAAAAATAGATTGATTATACTGTTCTCCCTATTATACTATACTGTTCTATACTATTTTGTATGATTTACATATTTTAAAAAGGATGTACCACTCACATAAGCTTTTTAATGAAGTTGCACTGCTCCCACTAAAATCTCTACTGCTGTAGCTTCTTACTGCTGCTGGAAACATTAACTGACTGAGATACAGAGCACAGATTGAGGCTAAGGAGGATGGGAAGAACAGCACGCTAGACAGTAAGTATTCCCCACTAAAGTCTCACACTTTGCTGTCAGTGTTCTAAGCAGCTTTGAGTTGCAGGGTAATGATCAGTGATTCTAAGTGCACGGAAGCAAAGAGATGCACTGCAGGGCAACTGATAAGTCTCCTCCACCAAACCATGGCACTTTGCGTTCAGTGTCCTGACCTCTTGCGCAGCCAGGAGCTGCAGGATGCCAATCCGAGGATCATGGCTCAGGGGAGTAGAGAAGGCACACAGCAAATTTTCTCTGAAGCTCTGCACACTCTGCCATCAGTTTCCCCAGCAACTAGAAGTGGCAGGATGCTGAACAGTGGATAGAGAATCAGATGGGCAGAGCAATGGGAAGGAAGGCAGCATAAACTCAGTAAGGGAGGAGTTAGCATTAACAGCTGGTCAGTTTAACCTAATGAATTTGACTGTATGGGCAGTGAAGTGATAGGTCACCCAGCTATAGACAGCAGTCTTAGGTGACCAATCTCTGCAACAGCAGCTGACAGCCACTGTGAAGGCAAGCTTTGAAGATGGCTTGCATGTTTAAAAGTTGTAGCAGATATGACTCTTACAAGCCAAGATAGTCCTGGACACATGGCTTAGTCTTTCTTGTTTTACCAAAAACAACAGGAACACAGAAAGATTACACCACAACCATGTAGTACCACTGGAAAAAAACATTAAGTATTACAATCATTTTGGCTGACACTACCACCTAGTGACAGAACTAGTAATCAGTATTATTATGTCTAATGGTTGTTCAACCATGTCTGTATAAACAGCATGATTTTCGATTGTGTACGCTTTTCTTTAGAAACAGGTACATATGCTTTTTTCCAAAGATTTCAGGTCAGGCTTCTTTCCATTCCAAGGCATAGTAAACTATAATTGTACTGCTGCTAAGGGTAAGCTGGGCCTCAGCACAAATAGTGATATGGGTTAATTGCAGCAAACAAACCCAGGATCCCCAGAATTTCTAGCTTTCCCAATATGATACATAATTGTTGACCACTGTACAAAATCCATTTTGCTCCAGAAACAACACAATGGAACTGTATTTATTATTTCAAAGCTCAGGAAGATAAGCTCCTCCTTCACTTTTATAGATGTCTGACAAAGAGCCTTGAAATGTGGTGCATGTTTTTAGCTCCAACTGGAATTTAGGGACATTTCTGCAAGGATCAACAGGTATTTAGTGTACTTGCAGGGTCTTTTTTTTAATTTTAATTTTGGCCTGACATACAGTTAACATTAAAGTGCAGGTCCTCTTTTCCCAGCAAGTCCTCTACATCCTGCATCATCATTGGTCCTTAGTGATCACTGGGCTCGCTATAAAAATGAATGGGAAATCTACTACAAATAGACTTGTCAGTTGAGTTTCTGTGAAGAGGCTGGTTGGCACCCTGTGACCCCACTGTGAAGATCTCTGTGGATTAGTAACAGTGGAGATCTCAGAGGACCTGCTGAGGAAAGGGGGACCTGCATTTTAAGGATAGCTGTACCAAAAGTATAGTTTTTAGTATCAATGTCATTAAGATAATACTGAATTATAAAGGAGTGTATAAGCTGGCCGAGGCCATGAGTATAAATGCATAGTAGGAAAGAGTAAGAACTGATCCACACAGAAACAGAGATGGAACATATTGAGGATGATGGAAGAGAATGACAAAGACTGACAATGCAGTAAAATATATAGAAGGCACTTTATGGATAGTGCAGGATATGATATGAAGGGAGCATTTCTCATAAACGAGAGTGATCAACTGTTTAGAGGCTGCAGACTGACATAACCCCTGAGCAGCAGTACCTGGCTGACTTACATGCCTCTAAGCAATGTTCCAAACGCTGTTCTGCAAAAAAACATATTTTTTATTATAATTGTGATTTTCCTTAGCTACAAAGTTACTCTATGGTAAAAGCTCATAGATCTCAAATTAACATTATTGGTAGTAGTTGTCTCCACTCTATAAATTAATTTGCTTTTATTGCTTGAGCTAGTGGATGAAACAGAATCAACTATGCCCCATTTAATTTTTCTAATTTTATCAAAAGAGAACCCTGTGGCTTGTCCCAGGGTTTTTAAATACTCCGTGAGATCTGTGATTTCATTTGAATGAGATGTTTTTAATTCCTATTACTTTAGTACATCTGCATAGAAATGGGTGTACTGCACTGTGTGTCTGAGTTGGGGAGAAAAAAGAGCATGCAGTATAGCAAGGTAAGAGAAATTAGTCAGTTTTTTGGCAATGTTTGATTTGTTCTAAAAAAGTTCATTTGATAAACTTTGTTCCCTAGATTATGAACTCTGCTTTGATGGGAAGTACCCTTCAGAATTTGCATTGTGGTAAAAAGGATGTACCAAAATATCTAAAGATGAATCGATTGTTCACACAAATTTAAAAAAAAAAGCATAGTGAAGAGTAAATAATGTTCTAGATAGTGGTTTTAAATATTCTCCAATCTTACAAATGTTTGAATAACTAGCATATACCTGCTGTCAGCAAGATTTTCAATCTTATACACATTCAAGTTCCGCATATCTAACATTAACTAATCCCTCAGCCCCCCTAAGCTACATGGCACTAATCCCAGTACCCTAGCTGCTTACTTAACTCTGTATTAAATATGTGACCCACATCCTCGACTCTGAAATGATGGCCAAGCTTGTGGCTGTATATTGAGGATCCAAGTTTCCATAGATCATGGCTGTAATATGGAGTTAAACAAGCAGCTAATGGTGGTGGTGGTGGGTTAGTGCAGTTAAGCTAAAGAGGGCTGGGGGGTGTAGCATTAGTTTCGATAAAGCGGATACAAAGTTTCTTTCATTTGAAAAGGCCTGTTCTAGCCCCTAAAAGTTTTTAGGTTAAAATAATTTGAGCAAATACTAAAATTGGGAGAGTAAACATATTTTGCAAAGAGTTCTTCATATGAGCAAAAAGTTAATAGTGACAGTCAGATAAATTATATTTAACTCGGCTAGAAAACCATACTCTGGAGAACCCTATTAAGATTATATAAAGCCAGCCATATATTACTGACGATTATCCTGTGATAGCTGGACGTTCAGACTTCTACTCTTGGGTGCCATTATAATTAATATGCTATCAGATCTAAATAGATTAATACATCATGATTTCTCAATAAGAAAATCACTAGTTAGGGCGGTATGTATACAGTAATGAAAGCAGAATCCAGATTGGGGGGTCCAAAACATATTTAGAAGAGAGATTTTTTTCACAGTTCCTTATATATATGTGTGAGGATAAAAGTGAAGGTTCTAAATAGGTGAGGTTTAAAGGAGAACTATGACATGAGTGATTTCCACTCACCTCATAGTTCTAAGCCGACCTGTGACAATGAGACTGTCACAGGTCGGCTCAGTAGATCGGGAGGTGAGGGAAAACATACCGGGTTCCCTCACCTCTCGATCCTGTCACGGCTCTCTGCCGTGACAGGGGGAGGGGCTGGATTCCCCTCTCCCCGCTCCGATCTGCCAGCGCTGACTGGCGGAACGGACGGGGGAGGGGGCGGGTACAGCTGGCTCTGCCTCTAGATAGGCAGAGCCAGCTGTCACTCACGCAGCTGGGCGGATCCCGTCATCTAAGTCGGGATCCGCTCCAGGTGCGGCGTCTCAGTATACCGCGAGCTGCTGAGCTTAGGGTAACGGGAGGACGCTAGTTTGTGTCCTCCAGTTACCCTAGGGAGAACTATGGGGAAAAACACTGACCCCATAGTTCTCCTTTAACATGCTAAAAAGAATGTATAGAATTTGTATATATTTTCTTTATTTATTTACTATGATCAGGACTAAAGATACAGTTTATGTATGTATTAATTAAATGTGAAACATTAGATATTAACATTTTTGTGTGTACTTTCATGTGCAGCCAGTAGGTGAAGCTCTTAGCTCATTTCCCCCATTTCCAGGGTCTCCTTAACTTCTGTTGAAAAAGCCTGTCATTTGCAAATCTGGTGAAATTTACATACAGGGACACTGAGCAATTTCAGCCTCTTCTCTTAATTTCCTCAACGGGGCTTCACAGGAGTTTCAATTAAAGAGAATTTTTTTAAGGAAACAGCTTTCTCTGTGATTGCTCTGGAAAGCCTTTGTCACATGTGCTCACTAATTTAAATGTTCATATGTAAAAAGGGGATGCTTTAAAGTTTGTAAACGCTTTTGAATCTTCAACATTTATGCATTATATTACCGAAGCTGTGTCCTAAACCAGAGAACCTAAGAACCCAGTTAAACGGAGTGAAAAGGAGTCAAAAACATTTTATATCTTCATTTATCAGTGAAAATTATTGAAATTAATCTCTTTTTGTGTGGGAATTGTACAGTATGTGACCCTTTAGAATTCTCAGTTTATTTGAAGTTAAAATTAGAGCCAGGTATTTCAATATCTGTTTTAGAAGTGACGCTCAAGAGAAAGTGGTTCATGCAGCAAGACAACAACCATTTGGTAATCAATCTACTAAAGAATGGTTCAAGTAGAAAAAAAGCTAAAGTTTGTAATGCCTAAATTAAAATTCCTGGCCTTAACCCTAAAGAAATGCTGTGGTAATACCTGAAGCAGACAGATTATGTGGGGAAGTCCACCCAAATCCCTGAGTTGAAGATGATCTGTAAGGAAGTATGGGGTAACATTCCTAAAAGCTGATGTGCAGGACTGTCAACAGTTAAAAAAATATTCAGTTGTGATTAATGCTGCTCGGGGGGGCACACCAGGTTTACATATGTTTGCCACACAAATAGATACAGGACCTTGTGGATCATTTTCTTCAATAAATACATTAAATAAACAGGCATTATGTTCTCAAGCCATTTCTTTAACTTTCTATTTAGGACTTGAAAAACAGATTGCATTTTAGGATGTTTTAATGGATAAATATTAGGGCTGTTACTGATTTAAAATTTCCTGTTCGATTAATCGATTTTTTAAAATCGATTAATTTCGAATAATTATAACGCACATACAGATCCAACTACTTTTAGCTGATCCAAAACAATCATAATGTCCTTTTAAAACTGAGTGCAGAAGACAATGATGTGCTGTGACTCACAGCAGCCATGCTCAGATGAAATATAATCATTGGTTGCTCTGCGTAATTTCTGTTGATAAAAGTGGTATCTCTAAGATGTTGTTCAGTCACCAGTGTACAAGGCCACAATGACATGCTGCAGTTGTTTGACGCTGCAGGTAGTCAGAAACCCTTGTCCAGCAAAAACTTCATTGTTTAATATATTGGCTCATACTGCAGTTCAACACGGGAAATGGAAACTGCTGACTGGAAATCCAAATACCCTTTATCTGCATTACCTAGACACAAACACTGACAACTCCAAACATGGGGGCTATTAACTCTTCAACAGTACATTTTAATACAAAGACCATTTCATGTTGTACAACTTGCAGTCTCTGCCACAGTAAATTACATCCCACTAAAGAAAGAATTAGGGTGATCAAAATACCCAAACTCACTGGCCCAAGTGGCTCCGTCGGCTAACGAAGGGAAGGGGGGAGGAGTCCGGTGACATCACAGACGTCGACATCACCGGACTCCTCCCCCTTCCTTCGTTAGCCGTCACGGACATCGATGTCACCGGACTCCTCCCCCCTTCCCTTCGTTAGCCGACAGAGCCACTTGGGGAAGGGGGGAGGAGTCCGGTGACGTCGATGTCCATGACGTCACCGGATCAGCAAAGGATTTTTATTTCTTTTAATTAAAAGCAAACCTGGAGCGTAGTGCGACCTTTTATTAGAAAGTATTCTGCTTCCACTTTCCATTCCCTCTGAAGGAAGATGTCACGGGCTCAGCTCCTAACAGCGAAGGGATCGGGGGGAGGATTCTTTATTATCCACAAAGTTGTTTTTCAGGGAAGCCCAATCAGAGTTGAACATGACAGTCACATAACTAAAATAAAGATGCTGATACTTGTGTTTAAAGCTTTGTGAAGTAGGCCTAACGCCCATAGCAACCCATAAAAGTCCACGCTTCATTGTCAATGAGGAGGCTGCAAACTGATTGGTTAATACAGAGATCGGTCATTTCTTTTTTTATTTTGCCAGCCCCAGCCGGGTGATTTGTGAAGCAAAAATGCAGAAAAACACAAGTGTTCCTCTTACTCAGCAATCAGTAAAAATACTTTAAAGTCCATGTACAGGCAAAACATGAACCCCTCCCACCTCCCTCCAACCCATCCATACCTTGTGAAGATTCTACAGATGTGTTCCTTAATGGTGACAGTTTCACATGCGGGGGACCTCTGTTCCAATCCAGTAGAAGTGTCCACGTCACAGCCCTTGTTTGGTTCCCTCAATGTTGGCAGTTCCAGGTGCGGGGGGGACCTCTAATCCAATGCTGCAGATGTGATCCCTATGCCGGACAGCCAATAGGAAGTGACCCGGCGGCCGTACCCAAACTCACTGGCCCAAGTGGCTCCATCGGCTAACGAAGGGAAGGGAGGAGGCCGGTGACGTCACCGGATCAGCGACGGAACTCCCGGAAGACCCCCACGGAAGCCGTCGGAGAGGTGAGTACCAATCAAAAGAATTTTGATCGATCAAAAAAATTAACGATTAATCGCTAATTTCCGCAGCCCTAATAAATATAATAAAAATTCTAAAGATTTCACAAATTTAAAGCACCATTATACATAGTACTGCTTATAGTACTTTTGACTGTGTCACTGGAACAAAAAAAATGCCACTGTGTCAGTGTCACTGGGAGGAAAAAATACACCGTTTCTGTTTCAGTGGGAGGAAAAAATTTTGCTGCGTCGGTGTCAGTGGGGGGAATAAATGCCCCTGCATCGGTGTCAGTAGCAGAAAAAAATGCAGCTTATCAATCAATAGGAAATTTAAGAAATGCTATCAACTTAGTACACGTGGATACAGAAGATGCATGTACTTCTTGGACAAGCTTCATTTGGAGACAAACTAATTGCTGGTTGATAAAGAAAGAAAGAAAGAGGGCAGGGAGAGAGAGAAAAGAAAGAGGGAAGGAACAGAGCAAAAGAAAGAGGGGAGGGAGAGAGCAAAAGAAAGAGGGGAGGGGAGAGAGCAAAAGAAAGAGAGAGAAAGTAAGAGATAAAGAGAAAGTTAAAGGGGAGAAAGAAAAAGGGGGAAGGGAGGGGACAGAGAAAGGGGGGGAGGAAATAGGGAAAAGAGAGAGGATGATAGATAGAGGGGGAAGAGAGAGAGAGAAAAAAGGGAAGAGAGAGAGAGAGAGAAAGAGGGGGTGAGATGGGGAAAAAGAGAGAGAGGGAGAGACCAGCTTCCAACTCCTGAAATGGTACATAAATGGAATATTTTTTTTTGCATTTCCATTTTCCAGTCCTCTCCTGCCCATCCTGTTAATGAAAATAAATAAGTCTGCTGCTGCAGCTTCCCCACTATCAACCCTGAAATTTTCTACAGTACTTTCACTTTTAAAGGCAAAGCTATTCTCACTCACATGGTTTTCAGCTATCATCAATTGCTGGTTTCAGGAACACTGTGTGTGTAAACACAGATTACACAGAGAAGCTGTTAGTGGAGGGTGCAGTGTACAGAAGTGAAGGGAACTCACTATGAAGCTCTCCTGTATCTTGATCTATCCATATAAACTTTGGAGATTCTCCATTCCTCTCCTGCTTTCCTCCCCCTTGGCATGTCCCAGGCTGAAGCTCCCTGTGCATAACTGAGAGGAAAAAGGAGGAAATTGTGCTGGAGGGGGGAAATATGGGAAGGTCGGGCTTAGTTATTTGTTGCTGATCCCCTGCTACAGACTGGTGTCAGCATGTTGGCTAAACTAAGCACAGGCAGTTGACTCCATTTGTGAAACAGGGACATATACAGGGACACATTTGTTGGTGGGAACAACCTCCAGAAATCAGGGTCTGTACTGAAAACTGGACATATCTGGTCAGCCTAATATAAATATTTTAATATAAAATGATAATACTGAGAAGAAATACATAGTACTGTACACACTTTAGATCACACTTGAGTTCACAGAAGTGTATTTAAAGAAACTAACATAGTAATAGACAGTTTACAAATGTGAGATCTTTGACGGCATATAGCTCAGTGTTTCATCAAGTAAATGTAATAGTCTGGTGCAAATGATCAATGGCAAAATGATAAACTGAAAAAGATACAGCTGTACAGAGAGAATAAAACTAGGCAAGAGACAACCATATTTAGATGGTTGCAGTAAATGTGGCAAATCTTGCACCATGGCAAAAAGAGAACATAGTAATATGAAGGTAGTCATTCTTCATTATCAAGGTCTCTCCCAAGCAGTAATTTTGTGAAAGCCATTTGTTTCCATATATGCTGCCCGAGTTCTAAAAATTAAGTGTAGAAAAAGACATATACATCAAGCTTACTTCCCTGTCTCACCACCACTAACAGCCCAGAAATGACAGAAACCACTGGGACCTTGTTATTTCTATCTACAGTTCAAAAAAAAAGTCTTATCAGGAGTAGTTTTCATGAATGAGTTGTAACCAAAAAGTAATTGCTCTGAGGTGGAAAGAATGCTCTAACAGCAGGCAAATTGTTCACCTACGTGCTAGAGAATGATACATATATAAATGTATTCAGGCCACAGAGAAGCATGATAAAGTTCCCAGCAGGTTTAGCGCCACATCTGCAAAGATTAAGTAGGTGATTGTTTAAAATAATGACATCCTAGCTGCTGCAGGCAGTTTCTTATCCATCATGTAGGCATATGATCAGTCCCAACTCCTTTCTAGGTCATAACACATGGCCAAAATCCGAGAAATCTATCTGCATCAAAAAGAGAAATGAGGAATCCTGTAATGGAAGGTATAGACCCACAGAATCTCAACTTTATTGAGTCATTCTGGGATTACTTGCAGAGACAGATGCAAGTAAACAGCCAAGTCTCAGATGGAATTGTGACAAGTGCTTCAAGAGGCTTGGACCACCTTAGCATGAAAGTATCTAACAGTAAAACATTAAAAAATACATAATACTGACTCCAAATAATTTTAGTTGCCCTTGAAAAAATGACTGACAGGAACTAGTGGACAGAAAAAAGGTTACAGCAAACCTGTGTCCAAGGCAATGGTTTCAAACTGTCCCTTGTCTCTGCCTTTACATGTCCATTTTTTATAATACATTATCATTTCTGCTAGACTTTAACTTTAATAACTTCATCATTTTGATAGCAATATAAGCAAATGCATTACGCATTTCAACTAACATTTTCAGCTTCATTTGAAAAACTACAGTTATGGTACTTTATAGATATGCACCTTTATAGAAAAGAATTATCAAAGTGACATTTCAAATATATCAAAGATGTAAAATATGTACTTATAATATGATCCATGCATTCTACAAAATCCATCTACATTTTACCTACAAATTTAAACAAGAATGCCACATCAGAAGGCATAAGCAATTTATTTTTTAGATCTGCTGCCAGATGTCTAAGGGTTATCCGAGTGGGAAACACAAAAGACATAACCACACACATTTACAAGGAGATAATCTGTGTCTTCAAGTGTTCTCCAAGTTTTCTGCCTTTTATGTAACTTAGAAAGATAGGGAAATCATAAATGTATTTGCCAGAAGAGAAGTGTGCCAATATTTCTTAATTATGTGATGTCTGACATGTCTGATGGGAAAGCTGGCAGGCAAGATCCATGCAGTATACTATACTGAGTATAGTATGTATACCATCTCCTTGTTATTTTCTCATTTAATAAGAACAATCATATATCACACTGAATGTATTTTATAAATGTCACCACTATGGATATTAAACATGAATGGTCAACTTTTTCTGTAACAATGTAGCTGGCATTTTCATGTCTTTCAGGATTAGAAAAGGAAAAGCATGTATTTTACTAGAATGGCAATCAATAAACTGTGGTTTTTGCTCTCATAACTATCTGGATTTTAGCTTCAGTGCCCACATTTAGAGAGAGAGGGAGTATCCTCAGTCGAACTACAAGTCCTAGTACACATGCTGAAACTTCTAATTGCCAAAAGTCGTTGGACAAATGTATACATACTGTATATCTACAACATGGTTCGGTGATCCTTTACAAAGTTAATCACAATGCCCCCTATTCAATGATGATTCAGTGGTCTAGTCAAACATTGGTGCAAGGTGTATTACAATGTGTAGACTATCCCTCTCAGATGATCACAGATGCTTTAGCAACCCACCAGGACTACAAGAGAAGAATGTCAGCAGTTCCACGGTGTCACTTCTTACATTGCAGAGCAGTTCTTCATAAGTCCAGATCTATCCAGGTCTGAGGGTGGGGATAATATAAATATTCTAATACACATTTACCAACGACCCACTGAACTTCAATTTTAAGGCAGCTCAGGTTGGCAGCCCCACTGTCCCCCTCAGAGGCCTGTCCTCCGCCCATTCCCTCTCCTCAGGCCTGGCCTTAGGAGCTGTATTGAAAGGAAAGTGTGTACTGGAAGCCTGCCACAACCATTCTATCACAGTGGAGCAGTTCATCTGCGGTTCCTTAGATTCAACCTCATTTACTAAGTATATTAAAGGTAAATCTAGTCCTACAAAAGGGATGTAGAAATGATAATTTACCATAGTTTTTAAGTACATCACAGACTAATCAGTTTAGGAATAAATGTGTAATATAAAGACAAAGAATACATGTGTAAGCAACGTTACGATGCCTTACATTCCAAGAAAAGAAATTCTAAGAATACTTTGCCAATGACCTTGGGAGTGCATGTCACCTAGACAAATATGGAAGATAAAAGCAGATAATTGCATCCAGCCATTAGAAAAAAAAATTCTTTTTCTGGGTGTCTGCTTAGTGTTGAAATAATTCTTTTTCTTGGTTTAAACACTTCCAGAGACATATTATGAAAAATCTGCACTGTCACAGGAAATAAAGGGTATTTGGCATTTATGGCTATGCATGATGTCACTATTATTAAATCATCACATATTTTTGTGCATCTACTGCATATTTCCAAGCGTGTTGCTACAACAAATCATGGAGCAATTTGTCAATGAATTTTTCAGAGATCAAACAAAAGTTGCAACACATATCCACAAGAGTTAAAGACCCAAATGAGATGAAAGCACCATACTGAACACACGCTGTAGACACTGCTCATAACTAAGCATTTTGAGGTGTGGTAGATTCCATCCATTTTTTATAACATTACATCACAAAATATCTTGGCTGTGAAATAAAATACAGAAAAGTATGATGAAAGACAGAGTCTAAATTATGAGAGAAAAGGACAATAATGGCTGCAATCCTCGCCAAGACACTTACTATGATTCTATATGAAAATCCTGAATTTAATTTTGTTAATGTCGGTGATGCTGTATATGTGCTGTCCAAGGGTAGAATGCCTAGCCAGGTAATAGCAAGGGAGCCAGGTTTTTTTTTAAAGCTCAACGCTGGGCACAACAACTTTCATTTAAATATATTCCTCAATAGCTACAAAGGATATAAATTAACTTTGTGTGCACCAAATGTCTTTGCAAAGCCAATTATTGCCATAGAAATGTAGCAATGACATCAATCCCCTTACTGCATATTATCTGCAGAGAGAGCAGATCTGTGGGTGGGACCCAGCAGGTTCTATCCAATACATGCTACCTGCAGAAAACTATAGAAGGAGGGTGGTTACAAGACCTATTAGAAGCAGAGACAGCAGCGGTGACTGGTCTTTATTACAAGAAGCTCCTGCACAGAGGCAAAGTTAAAAGTTGGTTACTGCACAGATCTGGAAGAAATAGATGAAGCGCACCAAGATTCCAGGAAGAGTACATATACTTCTTGTATTATTTAAATATCTGTTTATTCCAGATTTCAGCTTGAATTACTTTGACTGGCTTCTGGGTCGGTTATCTGAACTGCTTTAACCCCTTCGTGACTGACGACGTACAGTGTACGTCGCCAGCATCGGGGCTGTTTAAACAGACTCCCGGCGACTTTTGCCCGCGGGACTCTGTTTAAACTTGTAGAGCCGACTGTCGGCTTTACAACAGAAGCGATCCTGGCGACTTACCTGTCGCCAGATCGCTTCTGCGTCCCGAAGAAGGGGCCGCCCCCCCCGCCAGACACCCC